>NC_072738.1:107303328-107603328 GCF_026930045.1 Uloborus diversus | reverse complement strand
CCCAAAATTTCTGTGCACGCCCCTGCGTAGAGGGCACTCAGACTTTTTGCACATTTAATTGCGAGTCTATGTTAAACTTGTCTTATTTACAAACACGAGGATGTATTCCCCTATCACTCCACGCTAAACTGAACTCAGCGTTTGGGAAAGCGGGACGAAGTGCCATTTCGTTGTGAACGCGCAATGCCTTCTGACCTGACGTGCTGTTTCACGCTTCAACTAGTAGGGAACAAGTTGTAGGACATATTAAACAACTAATGCATTTATCATACACTGGTAAAAAACTAGGAAACTTTTATGGTAACAGTATTGTAAAATGGAGTGTTTAAAAACATACAAAATTTACAATAAATTGTACGAAAACGAGCTGATATGTGCGTCACATGACTTCCTTTTGCTCCAATTTAATGTCATTTCCCCATTATTGGCAATTGTAATGTGATTCAATCGTTTACTCTCTAAATATCACCAACAGTGGCCAAACTGAAACCAAATTAAAAAAAAAAAATCTCCAAATTTGTCACCAAGTTGGCGACAAAACTTGACGACCAAAAGACTGGCGATATATCGCCAAGTGTCCGACAAATTATAACACGACTTGAGTTTACATCGAAATTAACAATGATTTCCCCCCAAAAAGGGGCAAAAGACCCCCTTAGGAACATCCGAATGCAACCAAAAAAAAAAAAAGGTACACAATTAGACCCCACTAGAACTCCACGTACCAAATTTCAACTTTCTGGGACATACCGTTTTTGAGTTATGCGAGATACATACACACATACGCACATACATACGTACATACGGACCTCACGAGAAAATTCGTTGTAATTAGATGGGGGTCGACAAAATGGATATTTCTAGTGTCTGTACGTTCCTAGGCATATATCCACGTGTGATCGGGTCTAAAAAGAAAATTCAACATTCATTCGGGGGTGAGAAAAATGGAAATTAAGGCCGATTTTTGAGTGAAATTTTTTTTTGCGAATACAATACTTCCTTTTTTGTAAAAGGAAGTGAAAATAAACGATTGCAGCGCAAATTGATACACCATCACTGACTTACAGGACGAAGGACATAACACTGTATTTCCCCTCACTTGCTGTGCCCCGGCTGGTGTGGAGGGCAGCAAAGCCGCCTGCCGATACGAAAGTCCCGAGATCGAACCTGTTGCTCGCATGTTGTGGTTTTTAACTCTCGTTTTTTCCACTTAAAATTTTTCTTTAAAGGATTTTGCGATAAAAGTTACTGGCAACATGAATTCCAGTAACATTTACCGTAAAATTTCAGGATTTGTTTTTACAGTGTATGAAAACAAAAAAAAAAAAAATGTTTCATTAAGCTTCTCCTTTTCTCTTGCCACAATGATTATTTTTTGTTTAACACGAAATTTTATTTTTTGAGGAATAAATTTTTCTCAAACCCTTTGAATCAATTGTTTCCTTTCAACTAGCAACATTTCGGTCTTTAATGAACATTTTAGCAGGTTTTTCCAAGAAAGAAAATTATAAAATGAAAAGTGAAAACAATCTAAGAATTATTTTTCAATAATAAGTTTGCAACGAACTTTACACTGGAGTACTGAAAACATAGGTATAAGAAAAACTTTACCTTAATCATATCAATGCAACATTTTAAAACTTATGAATTAAGAGCATAACATTCTATTGTTATGAAATCAATCTGAAAGAATAATCCACCAGACGAATTGAAATTTTTGCTGAACTTAAAAACTCATTATGTGCAACGAATTTTTATTTTTTCTCAAATTGTGTGCTCCAGTTTCGGTATACCAGAATATTTTCTTTTTTTTTCATTAATAAAATTCATATTTTTAAAAGACTATTTCACTCATTAAAAATACTTTATTTATTACATTTTGCAGTACAAAGAAAATTCTTCCACGAAAGATTAAGCACAGTGAGAATTTTCTGTTCACTTAAAAAAAAATATATTGCTTTATTGCTGTACGTACCACATTTCTATCTTGGAAATATATTTCATCTCAGTCATGTTCACTGGGCGTAAGTTTTGACACGACGTCTAATACATCAAGATTCTTTTGAACCGTGTAAGATCCTAAAAATATTATTTTCAGAGCTCAGATGGAACATAGGCGGATATTATACTAAAAACCATCTCGATTCAGAAACATTTTGTGGAAGTGCATAACGAAAATGAGGAAGCAAAAAACTTGAAAAGTTTTGAAGCAGTAAAAAATTAGCTTTGCAAAATATTGTTGTGAATGGCTTCCATCTAAAAACGAAAATATGATGTCTAGGTGTCCCTCGTATAACACGGTACTTGCAAAGCACGGTTTCGATATTGCACGGCAGAAAAGGTGATTTAACCCCTTTAGACCTGGTGTCCGGTATACCGGACATACACTCTAAAGAGCTGCTAATCATTTGATAATTGATTTAATTCGTTGATTCTTTTTGTAGTCGACTCTTTACATTCTGCTTATTATAATCTGTGAAATAATTTTTCGTTTTGGGATTGACAACACTGACATATAAGGATTGAGAGATAGAGAGTGGCTCATTTTTCCAACCATGGATTTTCATCTGAAAAGCGAGGTTTTTTCCTGATTTTTTGAAAAATATTTAATTTTTAATTAATCGTTTCAAACGCTTATATTATGTTTTATAATTGTTTGTAGAACATCTTATAATGAAGTTTGTTCGGTATTTTATCGTTTTTGCATATGAAATATTAATTTCAAAAATATAAGTCCGGAACATTGAACGTGCCATAACTCTTTTAATTTTTCTCCTACAAACTCAAAATTTTGTCTATAAGATACCCTTTACCATAGTACACTGTCTACCAAATATGAACATTTTTGGTCCAATATTTCATAATTCCGCCTGAAGGGGTTAAAATTACACAGTTTTGACATAGTGCGATTAAAAACGTGCTGATGTGTGCACCACATGACTTCCTTTTACGCCAATTTAGTGATAATAGCGTCTTGGAGTAAGCAAGAAAACACTAAATATCTTCACCCCTAGTTTCTTCCGCAGCAGCATACACACACATACACACATACGCATATACATACGTACATACGGACGTCACGAGAAAACTCGTTGTAATTAACTCGGGCATCGTCAAAATGGATATTTCTGAGGATGAGCAAAATGAAAATTAAGGCTGATTTTTGAGTGAAATTTTTTTCGCGAATACAATACTTCCTTTTTTGTAAAAGAAAGTAAAAAGGGGAGTTTTAATTAAAAACTGATAGAAACGAGCTGATGTGTGCATCAAGTGACTTCCTTTTACTCCAATTTAATGTAATTTTCTTTTTATTGGCAGTTTCAATATGATTCAATAGTTTACTCTCTAAATATCACCAACAATGGCCAATTTGAAACCAAATTAAAAAAAAAAAAAAGCAAAATCAGTCGCCAAGTTGGCGACAAAACTTGAAGACAAAAAAGATTGACGATATATCGCCAAGTGTCGGCCAAATTATAACAACACTTCAGTTTACATCGAAATTAACAATGATTTCCCCCAAAAAGGGGAAAAAGACCCCCTTTGGAGCATCCGAATGCAACCAAAAAGGAAGGTGCACAACTAGACCCCACTAGGAGTCTACGTACCAAATTTCAACTTTCTAGAACATTCTGTTCTTCAGTTATGCGACATACATACACACATACGCACATACATACGTACATACAGACGTCACGAGAAAACTCGTTGTAATTAACTCGGGAATCATCAAAATGGATATTTCGGCATTCTGTACGTTCCTAGGCACATAATACACGTGTGGTCGGGTTGAAAAAAAAAAAAAAAACTCAACATTCATTTGGGGATGAGCAAAATGGAAATTAAGGCCGATTTTTGGGTGAAAATTTTTTCGCGAATACAGTACTTCCTTTTTTTGTAAAAGGAAGTAAAAAACAGTAAGATAAATTACTTTGCCTTTTGCATCGCAAAATGAGTTCAACCTCGATCGTCTTGTCATAACTAGGGCTGCGGAGTCGGAAGGAAAATGTCCGACTCCGACTCTTGGATTCTGAAGCGTCCGACTCCGACTCCAGGGTTCTGAAACGTCCGACTCCGACTCTAACTCCGGGGGTTTCTTCTTCTTTTTTTCATTTTTTTCTCATCATGGGAAGGAGAAAAAAATCCCTTAACAATGATTGAAATATTAGTTCCTTTTTATGAAATTTTCGCTCAGTGTTTATTACATTCCTAAGATGCATGAAACGTTAGAATTCGATTTTGAATTCCTATAGTTGCGATTTTAAAGTGACATTAATCCAAAGCTCCATTTTTTTGAAAGAATGAAAAGGATTAATTTGCTTTTCTTTTAATGTTTAAGAAATTAATGTTGATCAAATCGTGTGAATTCAATTTTTGTAAGCTGTAACTATAGGAAAAGAAGCTTTCTTGCAAAGTCCCCGGGTGACACCCATCAGTGGGGTCAGCCCCCCCAAGTTAGTCTAAGACTTTATAAAAATTATAAATCTTTTAATTCTGAAATTTTCTCTTAATAAATTATATTTCCTCTATAAAATTTCAATGAAAGTAGGGTACTATGTTGCTAGGAGAGGATGGGTATTGAAGCAAATTTTACAGAAAAGGCGGCGGTATACAGCTGTGTATGAATAGCTTAAAAGGTATACCTATATTTCTTGTTCTTTCAGTTTTGAATTTAAATTTTATTGGCTGCTTTAGAATTGACCTTAAGATAAACATTTTTAAGATTAACTTCTATTGAACGGTGTAATCAAGAAACCATATACAGTGAAATCTGTGTAAGTTGACCACTCGCGGTGCAGTACTTTGGCGGTCAACTTATAAAGGGCGGTAATAATTTATTTTATTTTACTTTTTTTTTGGTCATTTCTTGCACCATGTATTCATTTTTTGAGGAATTCACCCTTACTCTTTTTGTTCAACTCACTTTCATTGTTTAACATTATTGAAAGTGAAACAATAATTAAAAATACTATTCAAATAATTTTGTTAGTTTTTCCTTGTTCATAACTATATTAGACACTTTAGTTTTAGAAATTCCATATATGCCAGTTAATATTCTCTGGCTTTTTCCATTTTCAGTTAATTTTAATATTTCATACTTTTTATTAATCTCAAGTTCAGCTAACTTTCTTTTTGAAGCTTTTTTATGTAAAACTTATAGCACAGAGAGCAACAAGCTCGACTCTCCCAGTTCATAAAGGCAAAATTAAAATATCCTGTCTCTTATCCCTTGCACCAGAAACATGTAACTTTACTCATCAGCAAGCTCAGATCTGCGTACCCGCAGTGCGATAGGCCCGCGTCCTTAAAAGGGCTAACGGCCCTAGAAATTGAAGAAAAAATAGAAAAAAAACTAGCACTAAGACTTATTTACTTTACTAATAGACACTGCTGGTCACTAGGGAGAGGCCCTACATATTTTGTTGCAGGGGAATCAAAATGTACAAGATCTCTTTTTAGCACAATTCCTGTTTTGTCACAACATATTGCAACTGAAAGGAAAGACTGAACTTTTCTACTGACACCTATTTTCATTGAACAGAGTACAAAAAGCAATCTCTAATAGAACAACAAATGAAAAACAAGTTTGGATAATAAAGAATAATAAGCATAATAATAATAATAAAGAATAAAGAGCAGCATTAAGCTTTATGCTGCTGTTTAGTTAGTAAAATACTGTTCTGTCATCAAAGTATTAAAAACATTCTTGGAAAGCTATGAAAAAATAAATAAATAAATAAATAAATAATAAAATAAAATAATTTGCTGAAGAAAGTAAAAAAAAAAATAAATAAATAAACCAAGTGGTCAACTTACAAAGGGTTTTTTACAGTAGTTCAAACCAAATTCGATTAACATTAGTGGTCAAGATAGACAGGTGGTCAAGTTACAGAGGTTTTCCTGCATTATATGAGATAGGACTAATTCCGTTCCTGACAAAAGCGGTCAACATAGACAGGTGGTCAAATTACAAGGGTGGTCAACTTTACAGGTTTTACTGTACTAATCTTTTTTTCATACCTTTTAAAGAGAACCAAGTTTTTAGAATAGTTTTAATATTAAAAAAAAAAAAAAATGTTATAATTTTGGGATTTTTTGGACTAGTGCTTTCGCGCAAAAACTTATTTGATTTTGCAGCCCCTCGGAAGTTTCCACCCAGGTTACGAACCGCGAGTTGCCCCAGAGATGACTTTTTTTTAGTATTTTATAACTGAAATCAAAGTAACAAAAATACTATTTGAAAGTGATTACTACTGATTCAAAAACTGCTTCTACTTACAAAATATTAGTTAGCAAAACCTATGTTCACAGTTGCTATCAGTTGAAGAAAGCTATAAAAATAAGCAAGCTAGCGGGCCGGCGCAGATAGCTTTTAGAGAAAGTGTAAATGCGATAAATAAAGAAGCCAGCTAGTTGCCAATGACAGTTATTCCCTTATTATCAAGTTATCAAACGTAAGTTGAACCAATTCGTAGTCAGTTTCTTTAAAATATAAGAAGAGTCAGCGAAAACTAGAGAAAAAAAGAAACCCGGAGTCGGTATGTTTTCCAACGACTCCGACTCCGACTCCTTACCTCCAAAATCAGTCGCATCCAAATTTTCGACTCCATAGCACTGGTCATAACACCTTGCCTTCAATAAAATTCTGGGACATTTAACTAACGCTTTCGAAGTCCTCCCAACTTTGAAGAAAAACCGACTCAATAGAAATTCACATGACTAATTATTTGGACAGAATCGCCTCTGACCCATTTCAAGTGTAATTACCCAAAGTGCAAGAATCTCGTTGCCCTCACGTTACGGATTTTTTAAAAGGCATTGTTGTAGTTAAGTTTGTGCTAAACTCTTTTTTTTTCTTTCAAAATTTTGGGTTTGAATTTAAAGATGGGGCTCACTTCTGCATCCATTTAATTTCCGCCGGTTTACAGTGAAAATAAGAGAATGATTGTTACATTGATACGAGGCAACTTAGTTAACCCTTAACAAGGGACGTGCGGTCTCACAGTCCGCTAAAAATTTCATCCGATCATCCCTATTTCATTTTCAGTCCGATTGAATGGTTTTTTTCCCAATAGCTTTCTGTTTTGTGACCTTGAACACCCCCCTTGCTTATCAGTATCTTTTTGGGAGTGCATCAGGTTTAAATGTCATTACATTCTTTAGAAACGGTTTGTAAGACTGCACCTCCCCTTCAATGTTACTATTTTTGGCAGTAATAGGCTCTTAATGTTAGAGCCGCGGATATAGGTTCATTTATCTTATCCGCGTTATGCGGAAGAGATGCAAAACATTCTAGATGGTGCTGAGAGTTGTTTGAAATGTTTACAGACGTTACACAATGATGTTCTAGGGACAATGGAGACCAAATTTTTCCTCGAAATACAACGCGAAATACTAATAGTTAAAGGGCTGTCAAAATTTTCCCGTAACTTAATATAATCAATTTTCTGGTACTAAAATGTTCTGTATATATTAAGCAACTAAAATGATATCATTAATAAATAATAGATTCATTTTTATTACGAGTAGTTAGTTATTTACTGCATCATATGATTTTCTCGAAAAATCTTAAGACTGTAGCGAAATTTCCTCGAAAAAGGTATATTTCAATTCTAAGTTTAAAAACATTTTCCCCCGTGCTAATAAAAGTTCAAAGAACATCTGAGGGAAATTACAGGAATGTATCTTAGTTACACGATTTTAAAGATTTTTTTAAATATAACGGTCTTTGAGACCTCACGTCCCCTGTTACGTCCTACTTTTTCACCTCCCCTGTTACGGGTTAAACCAATTTTCGAACGGGCGGTTATCAGGATGTGTAACCAGTAGAAAAGCGAAGAATCGCCCAGCAGCTTTCACACGATAGTCAACTCATCAGGCACCACACGTGCCGCTATCATTTTCATCCCAATGAGTTGGATTATTTTTGCAGTTCATTCAACTGATCGGGGTATTTGCCAAGCGTTCGCTTTATAAACGAGTAAACTAGTTGATTCAACTCGGTTCGGTTTTAACAGAGTGGAGAAGCTTATAGTGATGAGTGTGTTTAAATAACAACATTGCGTCAAAGTATACGTATCATTTTTATTCCACTTGTATATCGAAAATCTAATATAGGATAACATTCATAACTATGCTCAACGGCATGTTTGGTCATATAGGCTCGTGAATAATTGCGGTATGATTAGAGGTCGTTGCATAACCCAGGTGATCGGATGAATGATGGAGCACCCGTTCAAAATCAACAACTCACCATGATCCATGGACACTCGAACGCAACGCCTGACACCCAATTCTCAGCGGGGCATTTCACCATTCTTCACATTGACGAACGGACTCGTCCCGGGTCCATATTTGAACAACACCATTGACGACGCAAGATCCGAGATCCGCATACAACTGCGACTGCAAGAAATATGCCAATTAGGCGACGAAAACAATCTTTAAATACACCATATGGCAACCAAGCGCAACCTCCACAATGAAACGGAACAGGTCCAGAGTCGCAATGAGCAGAACTCCTTCCCCATTCGATAAACCTGCCAAAAGCTCGCCAAGGAAAACGGCGCCAAGAGCATGAAAGTTTAACGGAAACGTATGATGAAAACAAAGATAAACATAATTAAAACACCGCCGGGAAAAACAGAATAACAGCCCATCGAACGGGAACGATAAAATAGACCTCAGGCACAAAATAGAACAACGTGTCGGGATGGGAACATAACTAAAATGCAAAATATTACGGATATTCGAAAACACGTGGTCCATGCATAAAAATCTAGATTAACAAATATTGCACGTAATTACATACACAAAACATAAACTAAAACATGCACAGATACATTGTTAACATTCCACAATCATAATTATACACTTGTATGCAATTTTAGTAGAAAAAATGACATAAGAACATAAATTCAAAGCATTCCGTTACACGGACACGACAGTTAAACAAGGGCAAAAACTAAGTTCCCGTACGGTGAAAAGCACAAATAGGGTATCAAAATATAGAATACAATGTGCAGTTTACGAAAACACCACTAATAAATCAATAAAATACAGACAAACCCATTAAAATTCCAGGCAAAGATCAAACATAAGCAAACGCCACAGGAGTGACGTGTTGCCAAACGTAAACGCTGGAGCGGAAACTTTTGAAATATGAGGCAAAGAGAAGTAACAAACGTGGAGTTGCGCGCCATGTGTTGCGACGAAAGAGTGCCCTGGCGTGCGAATCGGCAAGCGCCAGAAGACTGTAAAAGGAGAACATCAAGCGTTGTGCAGCAGCACAACAAAGCTAATCGAAGATGTTCGGCTCATTGGAAAAAAAGTTAATTCAACTACGTTGCCTCATGTGAACACAACGAAAAACTCCAGTCAAATTCTTGATAGGTAACGATTTCGAAAAGTTGATTCTACTAACCGCGTCGGATGATAAAATATCAGTTGAATTTCTTTTACGCTCGTGGAAAAAAAAATCTACAAAATGTTTAGCTGGCAGATTTAACATTCTGACATCAAAAGGAGCTGCCGATCTATGTCGAAAAGCAAGAAATTTTGTATACAGAAACGCATTTTTTTTTTTGCATGAAATACTTGCTACTGCTATTCATTCTGAATGGGCGACCTGAATTCCTAAGAAATAGGGAGCTGATTGATCCCAGAACTCGAAAATGTTAAGTAAAAAAAAAAAAACTGATGAAACCAATTCCTGCGAGTGAGTTCCAATAAAAGATATCGATTGGAAGTAAAAGCGATGTAGGACGATAGATGTTAGGCAACTACGCTAAATATCTGAAGTAAAATCTCTTCCTTTCAGAAGAAAATTCAGTTAAATTCTTTCTAATACTACCACGTCCAATACCAAATCACGGCTGAAAGTTTTCTCTTTGATTAAATTAAAAATTACATGCGTGATACGAACATTAAATTGAAATTCGCAGCTGAGATAAACAAGAGTTTTTGACATTTTCAGTGAGAATGTTTTGTGATTAAATACTCTAATATGCTTTTTCAGAAATTGTTCATCATTTTATGAGGTTGTTGAAGGCCCAATGAGTATCGGGGAAAAAGGTTAAATCTTTTGAATATATAATGTCCGAAAAATGTGGATTTTCTGTCCGTGGACCTTTTGTACATCGGACGTTCTGTCCGTTAAACGTTTTGAACCTGGAAGTTTTGGATTTGGACGTTATGTCCAACATTCAATTTTCAGATTTCAATTTTTTTGGAGATAAAACCGGCTTCCAATGTGGATTGCAACCAGCTATCGCTGATTATCATCTTCTTTGCCCAACGTTTTCATCAAACTATGAATTTAAAAAAATTAAAAAAAAATTTCTGAATGTACTAATAATTAGAACACAATATGTATGTTGTCAGCAATAAACAGTATAACTTATTCACGGTTCTTCCAGATTTCGACTAATGCGAACAAATTTGTCGAGTTTCGACATTTCGTATTAACGAAGTTCAAGTGTTCGTAAATGAAAGTTATTTCACAGTCCACAAAATTAAAATCAATCAGTTACTTTGTTACTTAACAGTATCCCTTTACTTGCTTCATATATAGGTTTGTTTGTGTTTGCAACTTCATCAGCTTCCGTTACGTTTGCACATTATAACCTTACATACAATGAAAATTTTCAATTATATCGCTGATCTGGTGGAACATTAACGGAACTTCAAAATTAATTGAAAATGAGTTATTGTCCTCACTGGGTGCAAACGTGGTTACCCCGCACTGTAAAAAAAATCTGAAACGTTACTGAGTATTTCCGTGTTACGTTTCGGGATTTCAATGATTTTTATCCACTTACTGGAAATATCAAGTTTCATCGTCAAAAAGTTTCTTGAATTGCTACAAGTTGTCCGAATGCAGACTTCCCTCTGTTGTAAAAAAAAATATTTAGCTCCTAGTTTAAAGATTAACTGAGAGTATTTATATGGTGTATCGGCTTACACTGAATTACGGCTCGTCCATACTGATTAAATTAACAAAGGGAGCGAATAAGTATGACTACGTAGCTTTACAAGAACTGCAATTAAGTGAGATGCTTGATACTTCCTTGCAATTCTGACTTAGCTTTGGCCATGTTTGCAATACTGCTAATGGAACTATCTTGATAAATCAGGAAGGTGCCAAGCTCTTATATTATCTCTACTTAAGATTACTTAAAAAACATGACTAACTTTAAACGGGAAGTTTCTGGTTTTCTGAGGAAGATTACTGAATTTTCGGGAGAACGTTTCTGGTTTTTGCGAGATATGTTGCTGGCAGAAATTGTGCACATCAGTTGCCTATTATTTTCCAGGAACGTTTCTGAATCGTTTTTACAGTGCGTTCGGAGGAACACTGATAGATTTGTTTTTTTCAACTCTTTGCCACCAGAGCAGTAACTCAACTATGTTTCATTATATGAGTATGACGTAACTAGTCGACCCGTGCGGAACTCCGCACTGTGCTTCGAATCGTTTCATAAGGTATTTCGCTCTTTAAGAATTTCAAAGGAAGAACATTATAAAGAAGAACCGAAAAAAAAGTAAGCGCAGAAGAGAAGGCATGTAATTTAAAGACATCAGTAACAAAACCTCGTTAAATACAACGTTGTGATAATTTGATCATCGCTTACCTTTTGGTCGTACATATTTTCAATTCAAACATAAATATCATTAAAAGTGTGGCTGAGTAGTGACTCGTGAAAAAGCAATAATTGTGCATGTAAAAAAACAGGTTGTGGCAAACAGAGTCCTGCCCATGTGAGCATCTGACGGGAAAAAAATAAATATTAAAGAGATATTTATTGGCACGGATTCGAATTGACGCCATTCCGAGTAACAGCCCGACACCCCAACAAACGTAGCAATTTCGCCTTCCTTTTCGAAAGCTATTCATTGAAGGAATGCATAGTAAAAAACAGCAAAAAAGCTTTTTGCCAAAAAAAACAATAAAAAATTAGTTTGAATTATTGGCATCTTGAATTCAAATTATGTTTTTCGCAATCACGAGCGTGTGTGTTTGTGTAGTCGCATGTGTGTGTTTGTGTAGGCGCTTGTGTGTGGGTGCGTGTGTGCGTAAGTGTATGTATGCATGTGTGTGAGTGAGTATTGTGTACGCGCGTGTGCGTGTAGGCGTTTGTGTGTGTGTGTAGGCGTTCGTGTGTGTGTATGTAGGCATGTGTGTTTGTGTCTGTGTGCAGGCATGAGTGTATGTAGGAGTGTGTGTAGGAATGTGTGAAGTCGTGTGCTTGTATGTGTGTGAGCGTGCGTGCGTGTAGGACATGGACGCCTCCGACCAGGAAAAGCTCAGGACCGGGGGACAGCCGCGCCTGGAGGACGGCCGGCGGTGGTGCTGCAGAGGCCCTGGTCCAAGCTGAAAAAGGAACCGGAACATCAAGGACGGTCAAGTGATAACAATAAGCAATCGTGATTGCTCAATAATAATAATAATAATAAGCTCATGCTTCTATGTTTTGTCATTAACCAGCATGATACGATTTAAAATTATTCGCTCTTTAAGAATTTCAAAGGAAGAACATTATGAAGAAGAACAGCAAAAAAGGCAGCGCAGAAGAGAAGGCATGTAATTTAAAGACATCAGTAACAAAACCTCGTTAAATACAACGTTGTAATAATTTGATCATCGCTCACCTCGTACATATTTTCAATTCAAACATAAATATCATTAAAAGTGTGGCTAGTGACTCGTGAAAAAGAAATAATTGTGCATGTAAAACAACAGGTTGTGGCAAACACAGTCCTGCCCATGTGAGCATCTGACGGGAAAAAAAGAAATATTAAAGAGATATTTATTGGCACGGATTATGCTGAGTGGTCTGGATGTAGTCAAAGCTTAAAAAAAAGGAAGAACACTCTTCCATTAACAGTCAACTTATCCGAATGATAACTGTAGCCTGCATAAAGGAGTCGAAACACCAAGTAGCATTCCCACTGCATTTATTTTATTACGTTTGTATGTTATGAGTATATGTAATGCGTAATACTAATATAAATTTGATATTCTTTTTGACAGCCTAAACTTGCCCAAAGTTCAGATAGTTTATAGCCGAACGCTCTACCGAAAAAAACTTATCAATTTAACCGAACAACTAAGTCCAGTGCTTTTAAGCTTTATTAAAATATGAACACACACACAGGCTTTTTTTTTTGCCGAAAGCGACGTAAAAAATGGAAAACTGCATTAGAATTTTGCTTTTAAAAAATGCATAAGAACTCCAGGCAGCATCAAGGTTTTGAAACAGCAAGGGGCGTTTTCGAAAGCTTGATTTTTCTACCGTAAGTCTATTTTTCCTCATTAGCCAGCCTGATAAGTTTTAAAATGAGAAGGGAATAATATATAAGATAAGATATCGAAGAAACATTTTTTTATTCTTGAAAATTTTTACAATTTGTTACCGCAGGCTGCTTGAACCGTTATGACTTAGATGGCAGCACGTGTTCATCATTTAACAGCACGGTTAAAATACAAAATCAATTGAACTATGCTATTTTTTAAGCGTAGCTTTTCGAATGTAGTAAAAATGTGATAAGCTATTTGTTTTTTTTTTTTTTTTTTTTTTTCGCAAAAAGAAGAAAAAATATACATTTTACCCTTCAAATTGAGGTAGTAATTTTTTTATTTGTGCAAAGAGTCAAAAACTCATTAAAAGAATATATATTTCAATATACGATTTTTTTTTTCTGAACAAAAAACAATTCTATTGTAGTCTGAAATCTTAAACCTGTTACTTATATTTTCGCTTACATTATGCTTTAATTTTCTTACCAGAGCCAAAGCTTAAAAAGAAAAAGAAAAAAAAACGTACAATTCCGAAGTAATTTAACACAAAATCACTTCAAGTTTTCATATCAGCAAGGAGCGTTTCCTTCTCATCTATTCTATTGATTCATAGTTGTTATTCACTTAATTTAGTGTTCATGTAATGCGCGATATTTCTCTAATTTTTGTTGCAGATTGTCCGGACGGGGGCCCGAACACGCATTCTCCTCGTTACGAAGAGAACGCTCTGCCGATCAAGCTATTCAGCTCTGTCGATCATAGCGCAAATTAAAGTTATAAGTTTAACCGAAAACCTCATTCTGGTTCTTTAAAACAGGTTTTTCGGCTGAAAAAAACAATTTTTAGACCGTTGGTCTATTTTTCGTCAGTAGCCAGCACCATAAGCTTTGAAATAAGGCGTAAATCAAAGAAATCGATCAAGAATTGAGGAAAATCTGGCGTAGAAACCAAAAACAGGCTACAGAAATAATATATAAGGATAAAAAAAATAAAATAAATTTTTATTCTTGGTTTTCCTATTCAAAATCACACTTTTTTCATTGACGTCAGTGTTCTACCGGAACAGCGATAGATAATATATTTTATGATTTAATATGAAGGCTATATCTTTAAGTTATGTTGGCACTAAAAGGTATAAAATAAAATAAGGTTATGATTGCTTAATTACAACGCTGAAACATAGCAGCAGATCTTAATATTTTTATATTTATGGAAATTCAAAATCACGCAATAAAATTTAAATTAATAAATGTGAGAAGAATGAATATAGGCGTTTAAAAGCTATGTGAGCTATACACCGCCTATTTCTTTAGCTCCAATACTTTACGAAGAAGCCTAATTTTTCTCTCATAGTATCAAAATCAATTTCGCTATTTTTCTTGGAGATCTCTTTTAAATTTTTTGCCTTTACCAAATAGACAAACAAAAACTATCAAAACTTTATTCTAAAAGAAGTTTTGCTTTTCCTTTTCAATCGTAGCGAAGTAAAAAATGAATAATAGTAATTATGATGTTTATTTTAAAAAAGAAATATTTTGCCTATACTTTACCAGCTTTCTCGCACTTTAATATTCACTGGGAAACAATCAATCAATGTCTAAGTTTAGCAAATGTTAAGTCAACTAGAAACTGCTCTTCAAGTTTTATTGTCAATTCTTTTCTTCTTAAAACACTAAACTAAGAACATATTCAGAATCAATACAATGTTCTCATTCTCCTGCTCTAAAATGTGGTTTTTAGCTTTGTGTTGATTTCTTGTATAAAAAGTTTCAAACTTTTGCAGCAGGCACTAATGTTAAAATTTTTGAATTGCTTGCGCGAAAAATATTGTTAAAATAGATTAACTAAAAAAGAAAAAAGTGTGCAGATTTTTCACCGAGAGTATTTTTCTACAGATTTTTTTTTCGCGAGCTTCTTAGTTTGAGGTATGCTATATTTTCACCGTAGGCTCTTTTTTTTTTTTTGAACTGTTAGAAATTGAGAGGAAAAGTGTTTGGATATTTTGAATGAAAGAATCTTCCCCACTGAAATTTTTCGGACCGGAAATGTAGTTTGTTCCATTCGTTTTATTCTCTTAAAAATTGTTAGGGGAGACGGACAAACACCAGATATAGTTCACTTCGATTTTTTTAAATTTATTTATTTAGGGTTTTTAAGTAATCATGAGTGCTTATTGTTTTCACTTGATCATTGAACGACGTCTTATCCTTTTAAGTCATTAGGCCGTCATTATGATGCTCCTCCTGGGCAATAGAATTAGCATTAGCATCCCTGAGACCCCTTGACTTCAAATTTTCTTGGATTAACCGGTTTGGAATGGGTGTCTGGAAAATTTATTTATGTTGAACAAAATACAATTTCAAAAATTTTTAACGATGAACAATTTTTATGTTACAGCACATGTCTAACTCCACGCACTTATTTGAATTTTGACGTCTTGAATTAAACACTGTAAAAATATTCTGAAACGTTCTAGTGTAACGTTTCGGGATTTTAATGGTTTTTATCCACTTCCTGAGAAAATCAAGTGTCGTTGTCGAAAAGTTTCCTGAATTGCTTCAAGTTGCACAAATGCAGACTTCTCACTATTGTGAAAAGCATTTTTAGCTCAAAGTTTAAAGATTAACTGCGCGTATCCATAAAGTGCATCAGTTCCAGCTCGGTTACAGCTCCTCCAGACTAGTTTAGCTCCCTAAGAGAGAAAATATGTCTTAGGGTTCCGCAGCTTTGCAAGCAAGAGAGGTGCTTGTAGTTCTGTCTTAGCGTTGGTTCTAGGTACAATAATGCTCCTGTAGCTTTCTTGGCAAATCAGGAAGGCGCCATGCTATTAAATTGAACCTACGTTAATTTTCTCTCGATCGACTTTAACCGGGGAGAATGCTCAACTCTTCAGAAAGATTCCAGGATAATTTCAAGAAAGTTAGTGATATTTAGAGGAAAACATTCCTGCATTTTGCAAGCTATTTTACTGGCAGAAATTGGGCACATCAGCTGCCCACTATTTTCCAGGAACGTTTCTGAATCGTTTCTACAGTGAAATTACATTTTTCGCAATTAGGTTTTCTATATATTAGCAATTAGGTTTATATACAGGCGAGCCAAATGACCTTTTAATTTTCTACTACGGTCAAAGAAAGCCGTGCGGGTACCGTTAGTATTATCTAAAAGTGAAAGTATCAAATCCTGGAATAAAGTGCAAATATGTGAGTAAAAATGTCCCAACCGTGCAAATGTATTGAACAATTCGCCAAAGTTTTGCACAATTTGAAACACGGCCGTAACCAGATTTTTGTTTCGGAGGGGTTTTTAATAAACATTTATGCTGTCTACCAAATTTGGTTTCATGTACATTCTAGTTATTTTTGTTACAATAGATTAACTGAATGGAAGGAGGGGTTGTTCTTAAAAAACGCCATATTGTTACATAATAAATGAATTTCTCAATAATTACCATAAACACACATTGAGTTTCTAATTTTTCAGTCATATTAATCTCATTTTCCAAATAAAATTGGAATAATAATAATAACAACAATATTAGCTTTGTCACCAAAAAAATAAATTAAAAATAAAATAAATAAACAATGGAAAGCATTTCTATGGATGAAAAATTTCGGAGGGGGTTTGAACCCTATAAACTACCCCTTTGCATACGGCCCTGACTTGAAAGCTATTGAGATACCACTCAAGATGAAAATTTCTAGCTTAACAGCATTATTGCACATAACATGTATTTTTCAAATACAATTATTACTTTTGCATTTGCATAAGACACATGCAATGGGTTTAAATGCATAATACCCATTTATATTGATATTCATTGAGAGATTGCTACGAACCATTTACTTTGATATTTTTTCAATTTAAAATATTTTATGTCCCTTATGAGTAAAGCTTTGATGTGCATGACTCATTCCAAATTCCAGTCACGTGTAAAGAAGGAAATTTTCGAATATTAAACTAACCTTTGAGGCATCTCTGAAATCTCTTACAAACGCTTCAGGAATGAATAAAACTGGATTCGATGTTTAAAGCATACTTCTGATTTGTAAAAAGAGTGAGCTTTTGAAGAGGATACGGAAAATAGTGCTGTAAAAAATAAATAGTAAAAAAAAGTGCGTGGATGTTTAAATGTGTATTTGAAGTAAGAGAACTCAGTTTCTCAACAGAATATAGTTTTCGTTCAACCATTTTGTGCCATGTACGAGTGTGTGTAATTTAGTTTATAATGAAGAAGTTTAGAAGATGAAATGTAGAACGTGCTACAGCTTTCAGTTTAGTGTAAACCGATTTACCTGTTCGCTCAGAATGAATAATTTTAGCGCGAGTATTTTAAACTAGAAGTTGATCGTCATGGTATGACGGGTGTAAATTTGCTTCCACATTTGAACGCAGCATTGTTTGGTAATATTTTGGTAGGTTAAGTTTTAACCCTTACTCCAATCGATTAACCCTTAATTCCCGTAGGTAGCGGTCATTGTTGATCATTTTTACATTTCTTCATTCTCCTAAAATGGCAGTCTTACCAGTAAAACAGTTAAGTCACCGGATCGAGTTCAGCCTTGCACAAATAAAGCCTTTCCCTGCATGTTAAACTCTACCAAATCATATTATCAAATTATCATGCCATGGAGCGAGTTTCACTGCGGAAACACGCGGGTTACTCGATCATCGGCTACTATTTATCTGAAGATTTTAAAACATTTAGACCTTTGAAAGCTTCTATGTTTCGCTCGTGTAGTTAACATTGTTCAAAGAAATAATAAAATAGAATTTTAAGTCAGAAACTGAGTTATCATCATACAAATGAAGCTTCAAAGTAATACTTGTCGAATATTATTTTCCTTAATAAGATTAATCAATTATTATTAAGTTTCACATTCTCTCTTCTCTAAAATAAACTGCGTTTTACAATTCCTTTTAAAAACTATTAATAGGAATAGTGAAATTATAAATAAAAACCGAAAAAAAAATCTCTGTTAGTCAAGTAGAATGGCCAAATTATGTTCACTAAGATAACCACAGTCATTTAAATACAATCACATTACAATAACATCAATCCTTTTTGAATGAAAAGTGCAGATCATCGATAATGCAGATTTAAAATGATTCAATAATGCACCGACAGCAATAAAATATTTTTAATAGTGCGTAACACATAATTAACTAAATGGGGGTTTCAAAAATTATAAATTACACTAATCGCAGCTTATTACTCTACCACCATTTGTCAAAACTTGCACGCTGTTGTCAAAAAGCAAATCATAATTGTTAAAATTTCATTCTTTGCAACAGAAAGAACGTAGTTGCTCATTTTTCTCTGTCATCATTATAGCTATAACACTTTAAGTAACATTACCATGACACTAGATATTTACGATGTGCTTATTTTCTAGTATGTTTCATATTACAGATTTATTTCTGGTCTGTGTGTGTGTGTGAGCCACGCCTTTCTATTTAAAAATAAACTTTTCATCGTTGACAGCTAAAACAAAACAGGATTTTGTAATTTTTTTTTTAATGAAGATAAAATTCTATTTCTATTCTTCGTACAACATTGATTAAACTTATTAATCGGTTCATCACGCAGATCGAAAGAAATCTTTTGATTTAAAATTAAATATGTGCTTGTTTTTGTAAAAGGAACGTAAACAAAATTTCCATGTCCCTATGCTTTTAATAACAAGTGTAAGAAAATTTGTAGGTTGTAAAGACACACGATAGAAGTAAAACTTTTGTATTACGGGGAAGTTCTAAATTGGGAGAAGGGTTTGTTCCATTGAGAAGAGATAAAATTAAGGTCCTGTAGACTTTTCCGAAATCACGTAATAGATTTTAAAGCAAAGTATTAAAAGAAATAAGATTTTTTTCGTTAAACATGTCATCCTTTCGTCCTTGTTGACTCCCGTGACTTGGCTTCTTTACCTCCGCTTTTGCTAAGCCAACGATTGGACTTACTCCCTCCATTTACTAATTCCTGCTCTATGGTTTGTACTGGCTATCAATTTGACGAGCTCAATGAATCAGTGACTTGTCCTAGAACTCCTCCAAAGGACAGGTTGACCTGTCCTCCATTTTGATTCCGAGAGCGCTTTGGATCCAGACTTGTTTCAAATACTTGTAAATGCACTTTTGTATAGTCGCTGGTGGCTACTGTCGTACAAATATAAGCCGAGCAAAACGCACTTTCAGCAAGTCTTAAAAGGTAAATACACTGTAAAAGCGATTCAAAAACGTTTCTGAAAAATAATGGGCATCTAATGTGCCCAATTTCTGCCAGTAACATATCTTGCAAAATCCTGGAACGTTTACCGCTAATATTCAATACCTTCCTGAGATTATCTGGGAAACCTCCTGAAAATTGAGAAATGTTCTCATTTATAGCCAGGCGTGTTTCCGGAACTTTACAGTAAACATAGATCGGTGTAATAGAGTAGTTTGGCACCCTCCTGATTTACTAAGAAAGTTCCATAAGCAGTATTGCAAACATCGCCAAAGCTAAGTCAGAACTGCAAGTAAGTAACTATAATTTTACTTTCCAGCAATTCTTGCAAAGCAATGTAGCCCATATTTATTCGCTCACTTTGGGAGCTTAATCAGCATAGACAGACCGTAATTGAACTGATGCCGATACGCTTTATAAATCCGCTCAGTTAATTTTTAAACTGGGAGCTCAAAATATTTTTCACACCAGTGAGGAGTCAGCATTCGTGCAACTTGTAGCAATTCAGAAAACTTATTGACAGTGGTACTTTATTTTTCCAGGAAGTGTATAAAAACCATTGAAATCCTGAAACGTTACACGGAAATACAGTAACGTTTCGGAATTTTTTTACAGTGTAGCTTCTTGAAATGAATAATAACTCCTCGGTAAATATTTCTCATTAAAAACCAGATTTTAATAACTATATTGTTTTAAGTGTAAGAGAATGAAAGCTTCATCTTTTAATTACCTAAACAGTCAAACATCAATCAAACTATACGTCTGAAGTCAGACACCAGGTTTTTTCAACGTCGTTTTCGTACACACGCTAATATTGCCACACAGAGTGCAATCTGACTCTGTGCGGCAATCACAGTGGCTCATCAAGCGCCAAGCTTCAAACCCATCGGACTCCAGATCGAATCCCGACCAAAACATTCACAACAAAATTATACATTTTAATGATTAAAATAGATTTTAAACAACCGAAAGCACTAAGCAATACTCGAAATGCGGCGGTTATTCAAACGATTTTCAACATATACTGTGTTGATAACTTTGTACTCAAGGCAGTATACGCAACCGCGGACAACGAGAAAGAAAGAAAGTACGAAGAGCACCCCCCCCCCACCAAAAAAAAGAACTTCACCACTTTTGTCGTACAAAAGTTTGCCAATTAGAATGTCAAAACCATTGCATAAAATGTGTTTCACTTCAAAAAACAAAAGCAACGGTAAATTAAAGCATTTCCTATACACTGGGCTTAGGTGCCATTTAAAATATTAACTGTAGGCACAATTCATTTCCTCCAAGTAGAAACCTTACTCCAAATCTACAGCTACCCCAAGAGTCTAAGTAATAAGATTTCATCTGTCAGATACATATGGTGCCAAGGAAGAGAATCGAAAACGAGCAGTGAGAGAGATGGTATTTATCTCTCATTTAGATTAAGCTATTTTCGCGAAATCATCAATTGATCTTTCTATGGAACATTAGTTCCTCTCGAAACTTTCACGGCAATAATAATGGATTGGAAACATCACCACACGCTCATTTTTCTGGAAAACAATGCTTCTGTTGTGTCTGACGCTAAACAGGGTTTCTGATTTGTTCTGGTTACAGCCCTTGTATTTCTAGATTTTCATCTAATAAACGTTTCTTAACTTTGGACGCTATTTGTCATAGATAGCTGAAGATGATCAAATAACTGGAAAATGAAAGAGATGCTTATATTAGACAGCTAAGAAACATTGATTAAAATGAAAAGTGGGTCTAAAGTTAAAAGATATTTCGTTTTAGAGAAAACCAATCTTATTTTATGCATTAATGTAAGCGTGCAATCTTCTGGTTACATCCCTTATATTTCTAAATTTTCATCTAATAAACGTTTCTTAACTTGGGACGCTATTTGTGATGGATAACTGAAGATGAGGAAATAACTGGAAAATGAAAGCGATGATTATAGTCATCTAAGAAACATTGGTTAAAATGAAAAGTGTCTAAAGTTAAAAGATATTTCGTTTTAGAGGAAACCAATCTTTTTTTTATGCATTAATATATATGAAAGCGTGCAATCATTACACTCAATATCTATTATCAAAATTATATTTGTTTGAGTTGTAGATAAGTACTTCGGCAACTAACTGTACACATACATTCCTGAATCTATTTTTTGCAAAGTATAAAATGCGATAATTGTTACATGCTTCCCTTAATTGTTACATAATTTCTATGGAATGATGAATGCTATTTATTTGAAATATGAAAGAAGGTACCAATACACCTGTTCTATAAAGGGTTCGCATGCCTCAAAAATTTAAGTATCGCTTTGAGTATTTCTTAACCATCTGTACTGCCGTGAGAAGGTTAAAGCAGTATCTACAAAAGTGAGTCTTTGAGATAGCTGAAAATCGGGCTGTATATTCTATACTAACAATATGGAAACGTTGCAATCTGACGTATTTTCGAGCTTTATTTTTAGTGAGAACCAAATAGACAAGCTTGTACTATAAAGCTAAAATAATCATAAATGACAATAGAAAAAAAAGGAAAACTGAAAAATTTGCAGATAACAAATCTTTAGTACAATTACATATTTATTGACTGTAGAGCAAATCGCAACTGACATTTCTGGGCCTGAGGCATGCATTGTAAGTCGCGTGCCTTGCCATGTGATATTTGAAACGAATTAAAGATGTATTTCATACTTTGGCGATTGCTCATTTGGCATTCTATAGAAAATCTAAGAATTGTGTACAATATGAACCATTTAATACATTGCCGGCTAATTTTAGGCATTACACACAATACTTATGTTTTCCAGTATGCTGGAACTCTAACTTTGCAGGTAACATACAACAGCTTGTCTATGTTCATCTTGCAAGACCTTTTTTTAAACGATCGTTAGTTCTAGATGCATACATCCAATTGCAAAAATGGTCAACAAAAAGTTCATTATCTCCATTAAAAACAAATTCTAACGCAAAAATTTGGAAACATTTGTTTCCACACCTCAAGGAAATTACTAGAGTTTAAATCTTTAAAGGACCACGCAGAAAATGAGATTGGAACTTATCGCCTTTTCAGAAGAACGACAGGTTATGAAAAGAAGAGAAAACGAGCTGATGACTTCACATGACTTCCTTTTACTCCGATTTAATGTAATTTCCACATTACTGGCAATTTTAATGAGGGATTCAATAGTATACTCTCTAAATATCACCAACAATGGCCAAATTGAAACGAAAAAAAAAAATAAATAAATAAATAAAAAAAAATAAATAAAAAAATCGCCAAATTTGTCGCCAAGTTGGCTACAAAACTTAGTGATGTATCGCCAAGTGTCTGCCAAATAATAACACCACTTGAGTTTGCATCGAAATTAACAATGATTTCCCCCAACACCCGAATGCAACCAAAAGTGAAGGTGCATCACTAGACCCCGCTAGGAGTCTAGGTACCAAATTTCAACTTTCTAGGACATACTGTTCTTGAGTTATGCGATATACATACGCACATACGCACATACAGACGTCACGAGAAAAGTCGTTGTAATTAACTCGGGAATCGTCAAAATGGATATTTAGCGTGTATATACGTTCTTAGGCACTTATCCACGTGTGGTCGAGTCAAAAAAAAAAACTCAGCATTCATTCGGGAGTGAGAAAAATGGAAATTAAGGTCGATTTTTTAATGAATTTTTCGCGAATACAATACTTCTTTTTTAACCGACTTCAAAAAAGAAGGTTATGATTTCGTATTGCGGCTTTTTATGTGTGTTTTCGAATTATTCCAACACTACTGGACCGATTTGAATTTTTTTTTGTTTGGAAGGGTATACTTCCCAGATTGTCCCATTGTAATTTGGTCTGGATCTGATAAGGGGTCTCGGAGGAGTCCAAGAAATTTTAAATTTCATTCGTCATGGTCACGTGGTGTTGCTGTGATCGATGCATTTTCACACCTAAGGTTTTGGCTTTTTCTTGACAAATACGTATTTAATTCTCGCGGCACATGGATGATTAATTTTCTCAACGCTGCGCCGCATGGTAATTTTTTATTATAGGTGTTACTAATGTATTTATTATTGCGTAGCAAAGCAGTAAATTAAATATATTTTCCTACTTTAATAGTTGAATCAATTACCTTAATATTTTATTTACTAATAAATATCTTTATTTAGGCACTAAAATATAAAGTTCTTTAATTAATATTTCAATTTTTAAATATATTTAGCGTTCAATTGAGGGGGAATTGAATACACAACACCCCTCCCCCACGATTTAATTTATATTCTTTAATAATATACATTATAACTGTATGATTGCTGAAGTTTGACCAATATTCTAAATTTACTATTTCACGATGCCGCCGATTCAATTTGAAATTAGGGTTACATTAATTAATTAGCAGGCTTCAAAAAAAAGGAGGAGGTTCTGAACTCGTTTGATGTGTTTTTCCTATGTACAATGTTCCATAAATACTAGAAGACACCTGTATCCAGGGGCGTACACAGGGAAGGGGGAGAGACACCTTTTGGCCCGGGCCCGAGCCTGGAGGGGCCCAATATTTTTGTAACTAACGATGAAATATAGGGGTAAACAATATGGAGAGGGGCCCGGAAAAGTTATTTGTGATGGGCTCTAAAATTTCTGTGCACGCCCTTGCCTGTACCGATAAGGGAAAGTCTTTTTTTGTTTGAAACAGCATAGTTCCTCGGCGGTCTAATGTTAATCAAGTTCAGGTTTGATGAAATTGACGGAACTCTTCAAATATCATACTCACATTTAAATCGATTTGTACTTTATTAACTTTGTATATCGTCTCACTTAGTGAACTGGTTTTTATGCTTTTCTTTGTTTGGTGGTGGTTTTGTTTAGGGGTGGTCTAACTTAGGTTCGAAATCTTTGATTTACCCGATTTGTTCTTTAGGGAAAAGTTAAGGGTAAAACAATAAATTTCATGCAATTTCCCTCACAAACGATTAAATATAAAACCCATTGATAAACAAAGGTCATAAAACAAAGGTTTATACTTTCTTTACCTATAGTTAAAGAAAGTACTAAAAATATATATTATTAAGAGTAATGATAATGAAAATTTTGAATTAAGGAGTCTCAGAAGTAAACATAAAATTCATTCTAGTGGAATTTTCAATCTTCATCTATAGTGGGGCCATGTGAAGAAACATGCGATTTTTATCACGAGTTACATGACACTAATTGCGCAACATAAATTACAATTTACAATATTACAATTCTAAAATTTACAATTTTACAAATTTAAACTTAAAGCGATTTCGTTTTTTTTTCTTTTTTAGTGACTCGTGCATTTGCTTTCGGAAAGCAAACTTTGATAAAGTTGAACAAATGATGAAGACAATTTTTTTTGTACATAGTTACGCATTTGAAAAAGCCTTTCTTCACAGTCGTCGGAAGTCTCCGAGACGCTCGCCGTGCTATTTACACCACTAAAAGGCAAAAAATAAATTACTTTTAAATAAAAAAAAAAAAAAACCCGCCTTCAAAAAATACCCAGGAACTAAAATGCAAAAAATAACTGATTGCACTTACATTCTATTTCCTACCCAAACATAGAAATGAAATTTATTTTACAATTCCAGTACAAAAATCAACTAAACTAAACGCCGAATTATAAAATAAACACTGATTTAAATTACTGTACGATGAATTATTTTAAATACCTAACTAATTATATACAATCTCTTAATTTTTAATAACCTTTTGAAGTCGGGGCCTCCTAAAAAAATAAAAAAAAATAACGTAACTGACAACCCACCAAATCCTGAATTAAACATTAATTTAACTCTACGCGAAATTAGTCTTTAAAAATAAACCTACTGAGTTACGTTAGGTAGTAGTTTATAGGAGACCCCGACTTCAAAAGGTTATTAAAAATTAAGAGATCGTATATAATCAGTTAGGTATTTAAAATAATTCATCGTATAGTAATTTGAATCAGTGTTAATTTTATAATTTGGTGTTTAGTTAAGTTGATTTTGTACTGGAATTGTAAAATAAATTTCATTTCTATGTTTGGGTAGGAAATAGAATGTAAGCGTAATCAGTTATTTTTTTCTTTTTAGCTCCTGGGTATTTTTTGAAGGCGTTTTTTTTATTTAAAAGTAATTTTTTGTAAAAGGAAGTAAAAAGAAATAATTTTCATTGCTATTAAAAAATAACTTCAAATACTACGCTATAATACATAAAAACGTACTACAAAAGCTCGTAGAGTTTGAAAAAAACACACTCTATGCACACATATAATTTTAAACCCTTGTTAGGCGTTCAATGGAGATATTGTCCCTAAATATAAGTTGGGGTACCCAGAGGACATATAAAAAGTTAGCTTTCGTATTTTTTTACAAACTTTTTCTCTCACTTCAAACTTTCAACCCCTTAACCATAGAAAGACGGAGGGGCCTGTGTGGCCCCTCGCATAGTTTGTTGTTTAACAACTCGGATAATGTCTAACGGAACGTAATGTAACTTCCTGACTTTTCATTATATGACACTATTTGAATGCTTGTTTAATCATTTTGTCATATGCCTCATAGTACTGTAAATATCGACCCTTATACCTAGAAAGACGGGAGGGGCCACAGCGGCCCCTAAGCTTTTTTACAATTAAAAAAATTTTTTTTTTCCTTTCTCCTAATTGTTCTAGCATAAAAAAAGACCATTCTCTCTAGTTTAACCTGTAACTTTCGCTTTATACAGCCAGTTGGATATCCAAATGCTATAAACAATACTGACTGCTTACCAGCCTAATGGTAGCCATTGCTCTTGGAAAGAAAAACTGATCCAAGCTTTTGGCCAGTATAGAGAGAAACAGTACAAATAATTGCATACTAAGTTTTTATTTAGTCATGAAAGAAGGTGCATTGGGCATGTGGACACACTCAAGAAGAATTTTTAAAATAATTCACCCCAAAAATGGGTAGGGGCCACACTGGCCCTTCAGTCTTTCTAGGTATACAGAAAATGTCAGTCGTTCTAGTGTTAACCATGCAACGAATTGTGACCATTTTTGGAATTGTAAGTATGAACTAGGAATAACGTTTGAGAAAATATAATTCTTGCTGGCTAAACGCGGAATGAATATGAGAAATGCTTCAAAATACTTTATTTTCACAGAAAACTAGTGAAAACCCGTGGAATTATAGAACTCTGCGCGGAAAGAATCAGTGACGGTTCGCAATTTTCTTACAATGCAGCCAAGATAACTTATTTTTGCTTCTGACAACTCTACTTTTTCATAATGAAATATTCCCTTCTTTTGTGGATCAGTAAAAACTCCCTCGTTTACTTTTGCATCATTTTTGAAGTTTTCATGAGATGGAAGACATGCACCTCTTCAGAAATGCACCCCTTCTCTGTTCAGAACTTTCACAAATCGTTCTGTCAAAACGAGTTTAATGTGCAATGGTGAAAAATGGGTTCACAAGTGATCCATGTGAAATATTTTGGGTGCCAAAAATTAAGTTTTGTCACGGTGGTTACTGTTTAGAACCCGCTTTAAAGTAATATTATATGTATGGTATAATATGTGTGAGTACGTGTTTGTGTGTGAGTGTAAACCCGAGAATTTGGAGAAAATGGTGCATAATAAATAACAAATCATTGTAGGTTCGTTACTTTAGGTCGGAAATACACATTTTTATCTATTGTGTTTCAAAAATGTTCATGCTGTGCAGTATAATTGTTGTCACGTTGTTAAAAATGTAAAATAAATAAGTAAAAAAATAAAGTAGAAAGGACAAGTTCAAAAACAGATCTTTTTGGCATTGAAGCACATCTTCATATTGCTATATTAGAACATAGGTCTCTGATTATATTAGTCTGGAAGTCGTGACGAACAAATTTAGTTGTCTTCAGCTAAATTTAATTACCAAATTGCTCTCTCTTTCTACAATTTAAAAACTATTCTGAAAAACTATTAGAGCCTCTTACTCATTCGTTTCAAGCTGCAAAACGACGATATGTTTACTGAACAAAAAAATAAATGCTTTGAATATGGCAGTCCAGCCAGTGAATGATCAATTTAAATAAATTGGTTTTCTACTGGTGAAATATGTCTATTATATAAGGGCTGTTCTTAAATGATATTACACTCTCACAGCCCTTTTATCCTCCTTCAAAAGCTTTGTCCTCCCCCTCCCCCTGAAAAAAAAAACAACACAGTTCGCTATCCCCCCCCCCCTTTCGCTCGTCATATGTCACGTTATATTGCATATAACATTTGTTATAATTTTTTTCAACCAAAATGTGTTTTGTTGAATTTTTTGTCCCAAAATCCCAGTTCCATGAACCCCTCCCCCTCTATACGTGACACCATTTTTGGATTATTTATTTCTGGGGTTGATGTTCCTTTTTTCATTCCGATCTCCAAAAAACCAAAAGCAGAACCATGAAACGTCCGCCATTGTTTTTTAAATAATTACTTTTATCAGTAAAAATGGTATTAATTTCATCGATCAAATGCTTTAGTTTTCAGCGACATTATGAGCTTCTGTAAATTAACTTGTCTCAAGCAGTGGTGCCCAAACTTTATTTGCCCGAAGGTTGCACCTCATATTAAGGTTAATATCGCGAGCCGAGACAAATACAGTGGCTCCCAAAAGTGTTCGTACACCTACGACTTTCAATGAAATTGGCCATTATCCATTGGTTAGAATTAATATTTCGGAATAGGTATTCTATTATAAGATATATGTTCTATTAACAAAACTACATGAAACTTTTTAATTAAACATTAAAACATAATTTTTTAAAAATCAAAAACCAAAAAATGCCGGAAATTTTTTCTCACAAAAATCTTCGTACCCTTTGAAAAAATGTCAAATTTTTTTTACAAAATCTAACTTTTTACAAAGTTATTACTTAGTAGAATATCATGTAGTATCAACAACAGCTTTTAAACATCTGGGAATAGATTTCATTGTTTTTTCTTTCTTTTTTTGTGCAATTTCTGAGTAAGTGTTCAGCCGCACTTCGAGTCTTACTGTTTCTAGTTCGCTTTTCGTTTCAATGGTGTATTTTCGTAATCTAGCTACCAGATATCTCCAAATATGTTCCATTAAGTTTAAATCTAGCGATTGAGGAGATATTTCTAAGCTTAAGGACAATTTTTGAGGCACCAAAATCAAACGTGTGCTTCTTATCGTTATCTTTATAAAAAAAAACAAAGTTGTTTCCGATTACCAAATTTTGGGCTAATAGTTTAAAATTATTTTTTAAAATATTTAAATGAACAGCATGATTTATTATTGCATCAAAAAATTCCACATTTCCAAGTCCTGATGCTGTAATGCACCCTCACACTAAAACACCTTCACTGTCCTGATTAACTGATCCAACTCAGTTCTTAAGATTAAATTCCTCATTTTTTCTTCTCTTGACAATTATACAACAATTTAACCCAAAATGTTGAATTTATTTTTATATATCAGTAAGACGTTGTTCCAAAACGTTTTGAGCTTATTTACCATTGATTTTACGACGGAAAGTGTAAGCTTACTGTTTTTCGCAGGAACAAGAAAATTTCTGCGGAAAGAGATCCCCTTTAATCCAGCTAATCAGAGAACTTGGCGAAAAATTTTACGTGAAAACTAAAAGGAAAATGTTTTATTCAATGCTGCAGAAACTTTTTCAGCACTCAAATGTGTATTTTTCATAATTTTTTTAACTGTAAACCTCCTATCACGCTTTGTTAACTTTGCCAGTTGACTTTTTCTTACCTTGTTTTCGATCCGATTCTTGTCTTTAAAGCATTTTATTAAGCACTTCACTATGGAATGATCTAAATTAACTGATTTAGTGACATTTCAAACCAATTTATGGCTACTGTGAGGGAAAAAAAAGAGCAAATTTTGAATCATGTTTGTTGTTTTTTACGCATACCTGCCATTTTAAAATAATAAGCAGAGTATTAGGGAGTAAATAAACAAAAAATTAAAGGCAAATGACTTTACAGTGTTATTACAATGCAAAAACAATAAAAAAAAACCACATATGATAATTTTAATCACGAATTTATTCGAAAATATTTCAGTGTACGATGACTTTTGTGGCGTATTTTTTCTCTGTCTCTTCGTTTTTTGACAAATTTCAAAAATAAAATCTGGCAATATTTTGAAAAAAAAAAAAAAAAAAAAACGCTGGGTTTTATTTAGAATGGCATAGGAATGATGTGAAAAAAAATTGGACTTCATATTCGAATTCAGTTTTGCGTTATTTTGGTTTTACTAGAAAATTTCAAGGTGTACGAACACTTTTGGGAGCCACTGAAGATAACTGAAATATATTTAAATGCTTTCTAGACAACATTAGTAAACAAGGAAAAAGAAAGAAAACTAGAAACCAGAAATTGGTAATATCTCTAGAACCTGCTTACTTTATTGACATAAAAATTCAATCCCTTTTTTTGGAAACAAATGTCTGATTATCTGGTTTCAAATGTGCAACATTCATTCAAAACATCCATTAAATATGATCAGTTGTTTTCGAAGGTTAGAAAATATAAATGAACACAAAAACGGGGCCAATGGATTAAATTCGCCGGCTACACATGGCCCACTTGCCGTAAGTTGGGCACCACTAGGCATAAGTGAGTATTTATTGGTCAGATTACCCTACTGGTTTTCTGTGAAAACACAAATTACAAGCGGTACATGTTTTTTAATATCTTTTTAAATCATTTGTTTCGTTTAAGCAACATACATTCAGTAATAAGAAGTGTGAAATCAGACTTCTCTTATATTAATAGCATATTTTTTATGATATCTTTATTGTAAGCGTCAGCTTTTGTACATATCCCTTTAAAAAATCGTCTCATTTCTATTGTCCTTTTCTCAATTTTTTCTGCACTGAATATGATAAAGAAATTCAAAGGAAATAAGTTTGATACGAAAAAAAAATCTCCGTTTTAAGCTCCGACCATCTTGAAAGCAAAAATATATTTTGCTTAATTTCCGGTACGAAAGGACGAGCCATTTATTTAATTCCCTCTTTCTTCCTTTAAAAGCGAACGGACTGTTTTCTAAATTTCTTTTAAATCATGTTAAAGGAGCGCTAGTCTCAAAGACATCATTATAAGCTGCTTATAAAATTTCAGTACTAATAGCGTAATCTTCGTTTTCTCATTTGAATATAGGTAGGAGTCTGTAAATTCTAGAGCAGAAAAGAATGTAAAAAATATAAAAATCTACTGAGGAAAGTAAGCGAGAGGAATTTTGTTTTTTTCACGTCTTGTTCAAATCAGAGCGTACTTGGATTATCTTTGTTTTTGCACGCAAATCATTAAAAAAGAAAAAGAAAAATAATAAAATAAAAACAAAAATTTAAAAAGCGAAATAAAAGTGCCGAAGTTAATATTTTTCACACAAATAGCATGTGGATCTTTCTTAAGTTTATCTGTAACAAAATATGTAAAATTTGAAATGTTTATTTTATTTTACAAGGTTTCAGATAAGACATTCCTTCATCTCAAATTACTTTGTTATTTTTTTAATACAGAGCGTCTATGAATTATTGCACTAAAAAAGAAAATTTATAAAAAAAAAAAACTGCTTAAAATTTATTCGTATGTTTTATATAATTTTTGTTCTGATCGTTATTTCATCAAGTTTTTTCCTTTGGTACATTATCAGCTAAAGTGATGCAGTTGGTGATAACACTGAAAACTTAAAATGGCGCTTCCGTAAGGGAAAACTCTGCATTCTTTTACCTGTTTTGCTTTGGAAAAGACAACGTTTTTGCACATTCGTCCCCAAAATTGAAACATTCAATGATGCAAAAGTTAATAATGTATTCGATATCATGGGTTACAACAAATATCTTAGCTAATATCTGGAGCCAAGGGCTTGGCGAGGTTTTGAGGATCCTTGATTTGAACACACATTGCCAATCCTTATACGACATTTTCTATTCATACAACGACTGTTATGACCAAATCCTTTCCAGCCAAAAAATAGTTTTTATTATTTTGTTTTTATTTATTGTTCTCCTCATAAGTTCTATATTTTTATTACAAAAAAGTAAAAATAATTAACTAATTTTTATTGCTTGGATTTTGTAGCTAAAAGACACTTCTGCACTGCAAACTTAGCCATCCTCCTCTTCTGGTTTCATGCTTTAGTATTTCAATAGGGCTTGCGTTTATTTAAATAAGTGATGAAATTTGATAAATTAAGTGCTCTTCTATCAAACAAACGCTTAACATTCAGGAACTTGGACGTTTACAAGTCTTGACATGAAAATTTATGAAAAATACAAGGAATTTACACGAAAAAAAGGAAACTACAAAAAATGAAAATAAAAACCCAAGTAATATATGCTCAAAAAGGCACAAAAAAATTTAAATTTACGTATTGTTAAAGTTTTGAATATCACAGTAGAAGCTTTTTGTTTTCTTGGAAGAAATTCATATCTGCTTTCTGCTGGCTCACATACTACCAATGACTGATGCAACTGTCACCAACTTGTTACCACTATTACCACGTAATGGATCCGTTACCCGTTACCGGCTTAATAACTCCATTACTAGCTTGATACATTCCATTTTAGCTTGATATCTCCTTTACCAGCTGGATACATCCATCTTCTGCTTCATGCTTCCTCCACTAATATTCAAATGACCACTAACTATGCATACAAGTAAATTCCCTTTCTATTAGAACCTAACAGCAAGACCAACATATAATATCCTTGTAAAATTATGTTATGCTCAGGCTTGATTTCAAAACTTTTCCTTGCAGTGATGCAATTGTTTGTTTGATACATCCATTTTCAGCAGCTTGATGTTTCTTCCACTAAAATTCAAGTAACCATTAACTATGCAAGCAATTAAACTCACTTTTTAAAAGAACCCAACAGCGAAAACAATACATAATATCCTTGTAAAATCTTGTTACACCAAAGGTTGTTTCTAAACTTTTTTCTGTCAGTGATGCACTGCCACCAATTTGCTACACCCGCCCCCACTCAATGCATCCGTTACCTGCTTAATATTTCTATTACCAGCTTGACACATTCATTCCTCGCTTAGTGTTTTCCCACTAATATTCAAATAACCACTAACTATTCAGGTAAGTTAACTTTTTAATAGAACTTGCAAGAGCAATACCTAATATCCTTGTAAAATTAATCTATACTCAAAGCTTTATTTCTAATAAAAGAGCGGATTAAGCTCTTTTGTCTTCTTATCTTATTTTCATGCGTAAATGGCCTGTATTATGTTTCATATGTAAAAAAATTATTTATAAATTTAAAAAAGAAAAATACAAGAGCGCAGATCTTGCGAACTTCATTCATGCGAATTAAACGTAGGTTGTACTGTCTTTTGCCGCTTTAATGGAGGTAAAGTTAGAAAAAAATGGGGAAATTTAAATTAATGTCTTCGAAGGTGCGAGCTATTACTGAAGACCCACTTTGCGTGAAAAACGTTTTCAGAATTTAAAGTTTAATTAAATCGAAAAATTAAGTGATGGATTTTCTCAAAATATTTCTCAGTGCAGTCTGACAACCGACAATATGGAAGGGCAAAGATCCGGTTTATAGGTTTAAATAGACGCATCTATTAGTTGACAGGGGTTTTAGTTTGTTCGTTACAAATGTGCGCGTTCGCCTCTTAATTATTTAACCGTAGTTCTGTACAAATGACAGCTTGTTCACGGCAATAATTTTTCAAACCTAAACTATATTCCATCTATATGCTCACTATACACTGTAAAAACGATTCAGAAACGTTCCTGGAAAATAATGGGCAGCTGATGTGCCCAATTTCTTCCAGTAACGTATCTTACCAACCAGGAACGTTTTCCGCTAAAATTCAGTAACCATCCTGAAATTATTCTGGAAACCTTCCTGAAATATTCCCGTTTAAAGTCAGTCGTGTCTCTAGAACTTGAATGAGCTCAGGTAGTTTTGACATAACAGCTTGGCAACTACCTCCGTTTCCAGGAAAGCTCTAAAAGCAGTATTGCAAACATGGCAATAGCTAAGACTAGAGCCCCTTGAAAAAGACAGGCTGACTTATCCGACATTTTGGTTCCAAGACAGAATTGTATCCAACCTCGTTTCTAGTATTTATAAATACGTCATAATATTCGCTGGTTGCTAAGTCGTAAAATAATTGATGATAAGTTGAGTAAAATGTCACTTTAGGTAAATTTTGAAAGATAACTTCGTTTACAAATTCAGCTAAAATGTATCGGGAAATGCTTACGGTAATAAACCTCATTTTCATACCTTATTTGTTTTTAATTTGTATTAATTAAATTGTATTCATCCACAGAATAAAATAATCAAACATCAATCGGGCAACACACCTAAAGTTTGGACACCAGTTTTCTGCAATGAGGCTTTTGTACAAATGTTTATTTTTTTCGCCCGATAATTTTGGAACCAAAATGTCGGATAAGTCAGCTCCCCTTATATAGGAGCCTTAGCTAAGACAAAATTGTAAGTAAGTAAGTATCAAGAATTTTACTCACCTGCAATTCTTGCAAAGCTACGCAGTCCATGGATTTATTCGCATCCTTTGGATGCCTTAGCAGTTTGGACAGGCCGGAACCTAGCGGAAGCCAATACACTTTATAAATACGCTCAGTTAATCTTTAAACTGGGAGCTAAAAATATTTTTCACAACAGCGAGAAGTCTGCATTCGTGCTACTTGTAGCAATTCAGGAAACGTTTTGAAAATGATACTTGATTTTTCCAGCAAGTGGATAAAAACCATTGAAATCCGGAAACATAGCACGGAAATACTCAGTAACGTTTCGGAACTTTTTTACAGTGCAAAAACTTATTTATAAGTATATTATAAACAACCTAATTTTGAGCTCACGATTTTGCTTTTACATTTCCGGACGAAATGAAAACATTTTCTTTTCTTTAATTTTTTTGTTTTGTTTCCATGAAACTCTTTGTTTCCCATCATTTTCAACTTAGGAACTGCAATACATTATAATGCACTGAGGAAAACCTAACCTGGCAACATCGTAATGCTGCGATTAGGATCTCCTAAGTCTTCACAATGCTGTCAGATTAGGTTTGCCCCAAATATAGTGACATTATTTTCCCGTCTTCCCTGATAGATTCATATGGAATCGTCTTAACTTGGCCGATTGCTCATTCCATACATTTTGCGGTTAGACTGTACTTTATTTTTCAAACTGTTCACTAACGAAAGTTTATTTCTTTACTAATAATAAAGCTGAAAGGCTGTATGACTGGATCTCTGGATTTCTGGATGTCTGTTACACTGTAAAAAAATTCCGAAACGTTACTGAGTATTTCCGTGTTACGTTTCGGGATTTCAATGGTTTTTATCCACTTCCTGGAAAAATCAAGTATCACTGTCAAAAAGTTTTCTGAACTGCTACAAGTTGCACGAATGCTAACTTCTCTATGGTGTGTCCCCGGTTTAGCTCCCAGTTTTTAAAGTAACTGAGCGGATTTATAAAGCTTATCGGCAGTTTAATTACGGTCTATCTATGCTGATAAGACTCCCAAAAGGAGCGAGTAAGTATGGACTGCATTGCTTTGCAAGAATTGCAGGCGAGTAAAATGCTTGGTACTTACTTGCAGTTCTGGGTTATCTTTGGCCATATTTGCTTTACTGCTTATGGAACTTTCTTAGTAAATCAGGAGGGGGCCAAACTAATATATTACACCTATCTATGTTTGCTCTAAAGTTCCGGAAACACGCCTGGCTATAAACGAGACGATTTCTGAATTTTCAGGAGGCTTTCAGGATAATTTCAGGAAGGTTACTGAATATTAGCTGAAAAAGTTCCGTGGTTTTTGCAAGATATGTTTGGGCAAATCAGCTGCCCAATATTTTTCAGGAACGCTTCTGAATCGTTTTTACGGTGTACGTGCACACCGCCTAGACCGTTCGGCCGATTTTCATGAAACTTGGCAAAAAATTAGTTCGTAGCATAGGGGTGTGCACCTTGAAGCAGTTTTCCGAAAATTCGATTTTGTTCCCTTTCTATTCCAAATTCAAGCCCATTTTACACAGTGAATTACCATGACATGGAAAGTAAATTACCACAACTTGGACGAGCAAATTAACATGACATGGACGAGCAAATTACCATACCATATTGGAGAGAAATTCGTCCTCCATTATTTGTAAATATACAGGCGAACAAAATCACCTTTTAATATTCTGCTACCGGAAAATCCGTGTGGGTACTGCTAGTGTAAAATATATTTGGCTGAGTTAAAAAAAAAAAAAAAAAAGATTATTTCATGCGAAATAGGCTACATAGCATTAAACGCAAAGCAAAATTTATGCATTTATATGGGGTAAGATAAACTTACCATACCAAGAAAACTAAACTTATTAAAATCAGTGCCCATTTTTGGAAAAGCTAACTTCCAAGATTCAAAATCTTTGCAACAGAAGTACAATTTTTGTGAAATAAGTCATTTCAACCCAAGTATGGATTCCAGTAACTCTAAGGATTTCATTTTATAATGCACGGACTATTTTCTCTCTCAGCTTTCTGTATATGCAATATATGCGCACACAAAAATGTGAAAAGATGCAGTTTATGAAAAGTTAAGGGAAAGTAATCGGAAAACGCACCTCAATTCCCTAGAAATATTAGAATTCAAAGCGAAGCAAATAGTTTCTCTCTGACACTTGCTGGCAACTGCGATATATTAACACTGAGTTACTTAATTCATTTTGAAAGCTTGCAGGGAATGGAATATAAATTTCCGCACGGTGGAAATCTAATAAAATGAGCTTAAAACTTTTCAAAATGAATTTCTTGTGATTGCCTACTTTTACCCCTTAGAGAAATGCATTATTCTAACTAATAGAAACTCAACCTCTTTGCTGAAATATTTTGGAACATCTTAAGAGCGAAGGAGAAATGATCCGGGATCAATATTTTAAAGTAGGGGAATGTGGGGCAAAGTGAAATTGCGGGGCAAAGTGAAATGGTGAAATATTACCCAGCTTTTAGCACCAGCAATCTAGTAATATTTTAACTATGTAGTAACACATGTAGTCTATTAAAGTCAAGGAAAAAACCTCTGAAAATCAAAGAATATGATGATACAAGCAATTTTCAAAAATTGATATACATCCTGTAATATTTTGTTGTAAGTCAAAAATAATTTTTGTTATTATTAAATGATAAAGTACTTGTTATTAACATTTGAATTATTAATTGAGATCTACAAATAGTCAAGGCAGTATTCGTTTGTTTAATCTTAAGCTTATTTGTATTTTAAATGTTTTAAACAGTTAGCCAAGTGCATGCGGGGCAAAATGGGTGGGGCAAAGTGAAACGCTTCATTTTATTTACATATTGAATATGTTATCAAATTACTTACGTATTTATTTATCAATTAGTTCATTTGCTTTCATTCGTTCAATAATTTCCTTATTTATTCATTCATGCACTTATTTTCTTATTAATTTACTATTTTATTTACCCACTTATTTGATCAAAAATATCTTAAATGATCGAATAAAAAGTATTACATTGGAACAATATTGCATTTTTCACTTTGCCCGGTGAAAAAAAAAAAATAAATAAATAAAAATAAAAAAGTGAAAAATTTCCATCTTTTTTTGGAGGTACAAACTTATTGCCAAAAAAGGAAAACAGTAATGTTTCAATGCAAGTTTACTTACTGTAAAATACACTGTTCTTTCTTTGTGTACCGTTAGTTTCAGAACAAACTTTCAATTTGCTCATTTTGAACAAAGGAAGTAATCTTAATCATTTCACTTTGCCCCACATTCCCCTAAGTTTATGATTCTAACCTTGAAACAATACGATAGTATAACAACAAAAAAAAAGTTAAAAAATTGAAACCCGACTACAACAAAAAGCACTAAGAGTAAGAAAAAAGGTAGGTGCTGTTCGACATCACCTTATTGAGTAAAACAAGTCTTTTGATATGTTAGATGTTCCTATTCATTTACTTCTTTCGAATTCCTCTCTCATTTTCACATTTATAACGTTACTAGCTGCGGTGCGCGGCTTTGCCCGGTCTATCTTGAAAAAAAAAAAAAAAAAAAACATTGTGTCAAGTGAAGTATATTCAATAACCAGGATTAAATGAAAGAAAAAAAAAATCATTATGCAAAATTTCCCCGCCAAACAATGACGACAGATTCTGAAATACTTTTGATAAATTGAAATAAAATGAGAAGGATGGATTTAAAAGGCGTAACCATGGAAACACAAAATCAAATAAGTTTAAGAATTGAAAATGAGAAAGATGGAAATAAACAATGGATTTAAAAGGCGTAACCATGGAAACACAAAATCAAATAAGTTTAAGAATTGAAAATGAGAAAGATGGAAATAAGCAATGGATTCAAAAAGCGTAACCGTGGAAACGCAAAATAAAATGGTTAAAAACTTGAATAGAGAACAGATTTTTGAACTTCATTTAATTCGCTTGTAACTTTTTTTCTAATGGAGATAGAGGGTTAAACTTTCGACCTTCGGTCGAGTTAGATCTGGAGTAAAACAAGCAGCTCTTTCCAATGGAGTCAAAAAGAAAACTGTGGGACAATTCCTTCACTTTTTATTGACGGATTTAATGAAGAAAATAATGCCTAAATTTCAACTAAGCCTAAAAAAATTTGAGCAAAAAACGCAAATAACTCCGTAATTCAGTTAGAGCGTTGAAACAAATTACATAGAACGCGGAAAATTCTACTCTTTCCAACGACACATAATATTAATATGTGCAAGTAATTTTTCACCTCCATATTCGGAAATGTATGTGAAAATTGAGCCTAAACTGAAATAAGAAAAGAGCTATTCATCGAATTTTTTCATACTGGTCTGCAAACCTTTTCAGGGCTTAAAAGAACAAATTGTAAAAATTTCAGCGAAATCGACCGGGTAGTTCTAGAGTTTTGCGAGTTCAAACACACAGACGCTTTTTGGAGATTTCATTTTATACTATGTAGCAGTAATTCATTTCAAATGCTGTAGTTCTGCCTTGTCAATTAGTTTTTAACCCCCGACGCACAAAGGAATGGGGTTATAAGTTTGACGTGTCTGTGTATCTGTGTATCTGTCAGTGACACTCTAGCGCCAAAAGGGATGGACCGATTTTGAAAACAAAACAAAACAAAAAAAAAAATGTTCGAAAGAAGAGTTGATCGAGAGTGTTCTTAGCTAGGTTGCATCTTTGGATGACATTAATTAACAAAGATATTAATTAAAAACCTCTAAAAGGTTTTTCGCGAGTTTTACAGCAAAAACATAGTTAAAAAATCTAAAATTTAATACCAAAATAAAGAGAATTTTTTTTTCCCGTCTGACAGAATGTGTTTGGAACTTCCATGTTTCATAAAATTCGAATTATAACGTTTTTCTAAAGCAGATTTTAATAACGGCTAAGCTTTTATTCACGCGATTGATAACCGAATTCATTGTTGGCCGACAAGGAAATAAAACGCAATAATTTAAAATTTTTACTGCTGCCAGTTTCTAATAGCAAATAAAATACTTGACATTGATTTTGAATAATGAAAGCATTTTAAAATTATTTTCAATTTTTCCTCTTGATTCTACAGTTGCGACTCAGTCGAGGGTTTTTAAAATTTTTGATTTTATCGTTGCTTGTAAAAAGAAAAATTCTGTATTTCGCTTGGCCGTAGTCGAGTAAAAATATAAAGAAGGAGGGATTGAAAGAGTATAGTGTTTGGACGCATACATGATTTTGAGACTCATCTCCTTGATTTGAACTCATCAATCCATTATCGGCATATAAGGTGTTAAAGTCGTTCACAATTTTTAGGAAAGCCGCCAAATTTAGCGAGTTTTGGTGAAAATGGAAGATATCTTTTGCACGTTTTGCGAATGGATGTCCTGCCTCATGCAGACAGTGAAGTCACGTGGTACCTTGTGCATTTCTCTCCGAGTCTTTACAAATCTATGTTTTAGCATTTGGCGATTTTTCTGAAAATGTAGGCAGATTTTAAGCTCTTATATCTCAATAACGGAGAGACGAAGGAAAATAATAACTTTTCTGTCAAAATAAAGAAAAAAAAGTAAATAAATAAACTAAAATAAAATGTAATAAATGAATTCAAAAAATCACTATGCCTTTTAAATTACTTCCTATGTATTGCTCCTTTTCTTTCCTTTTTTTTCATTATCGTGTGCTTCCTCGGTAAAGTCTAGACGATATAAATAAATTAATATTTTCTTCAAAGGCAATGAGCATTTATTTGCACATATTTAAAAATAGGAGGCGGAGGAGGTAAAGCCTCATAGAAGCTTCCTACTCCGACGCCTAAAGATTTAAAACATTTTACTCTGACTCTGAGAGGTATCGATGACAAGTCTGCTGCTTCGAAAGGAACTCTTACTTTTCAACATCTTAAAGGATCCGACTAATAGAACTTGTTCCAAAATCAGCCCGACTTCGACTCCATGACTTCAACTCCGCTTCTTTCTTAAAAATAACGAGACCTTCACTTTTCTCAGGCTCCACACTCGAGAGCTTCAGCTAGATGTGATAAAGTATTCATTTCAGAGTTTTTGCAATTCGTGCGCCTTTTACTTAAATACGCTCACTTATTTATACAACTGATCATCATCGGAGTGGTGATTTTAAATAAACTTCCTTGCGTATTTGAGTTATTTTTTTTTCTACGGGGGAGCGGGATTTTCCTTTTGTATATGCAATGCAGATTTTGATTTAAACTTTTTTTCTAGGTGGAGCGGAATGATCATTTTATATAAATTGCGTTGCGTGGGGAGCGGGATTTTCTTTTTGTATTTGCCATGTGTAATTTGATTTAAAACTTTAATTTCTTGGTGGAGCGGAATGATCATTTTCTGTAAATTGCGTTTCGTATTTGAATTAAATTCTTTTTTCAACGGGAGACGAGTCTTCCCTTTTGTTTTAGACATAATGTTTTTTTTTTAAAATATTTTTTAACTACGTTCCTGTTCTTCGAAAGATAGGAGAAATAGCGAGGTTTATATTTAAACGTTTTTGCTAAAAAGATCAGATTAGCTAGTTAATTGGAGCTTGCTTTATTCGCTGATCGGCTGGGTTTCAGTAGCTTGGTCGCTTATCGAGATAGGTTATAAACAATGGCTTTGGTGGATTATTTGACATTTTAAAGCAACTGTTAATGCAAGTTAAGCTTTTTATTTCCATGGAGAAATATTTGAAACCTTACTGGTGTGTGCGGGGAGGGGGCGGCAGTTTTTAAATTTTTTCAAAGAAATAAATTGTTAGCGCCGACATCGCCTTGCGGATACAGCTAATAAACTCTATTTCTAATTACTTCGTTTTTTAAGTCTTCGCCAGGATAAATATTAAAGAAGGAGTAAAACACCATATATATATATATATATATATATATATATATATATATATATATATATATATATATATATATATATATATATATATATATATATATATATATATATATATATATATATATATATATTGTAGAAGGAATATTCCATACAATATAGAACGTTAACAATTTTTTCAACCGAAATGATAGGAGTTATTTCTGGAACAAAAGCAGACATTTTCCATTTGTGTGACAGAAACATATGTTTACCATTTTATTTCCACGTAGCCTAAGATTTTTGGACAAGATAAGTACATGGGGTTGAAATAAAACAAATGGATCTGAATTTCAAGTAACGGCAGTTTTTATAGGCATGTCATTTATTTATTTTAAACTTCTTTTGTTGTCTAGATAAAACAAATAAAGTCAATAGAAAATAACAGTAATCTACATATTTCTTACTATAAACTATTAAAAATCTTTACAAATAATAAAGCTCAAAGTTTGGATATCTGGATCTCTGTCGGGATATCTGTCTGGATCTCTGTCGGGATTCCTTTCTGTGATGCGCATAGCGCCTAAACCGTTTACCCCGATTTTCATGAAATTTGGCACAAAATGAGTTCGTAGCATAGGAGTGAGCACCTTGAAGCGATTTTTTGAAAATTCAATTTTGTTCTTTTTCTATTCCGATTTTAAGAACATTTTGTCGAGCAAATTATCATAACGTGGACGAGGAAATTACCATAACGTGAGCGAGCAAATTGCCATAACGTGGACGAGCAAATTACCATAACAGGGGTGAGCAAATTAACGTAAGAAATTGGCAAGAAATTCATCATCCATTATTTGTAAATATACAGGAGTACTAAATGACCTTTTAATTTTTCTACTACGGGCAAAGCCTTGCGGGTACCAATAGTCTTTATTAAGAGAGAGGGCGGATTTTTGTATGTTTATATGTTCGAGGTAATCTCTGGAACCATTGCAGCTAGTTGAAATTTTTTTTCACTATATGAGAGGTGCATTCTTACTGAGTGACATGGGCTACAAATTATGCATATATGTGCTTATACTATTTTTTAAAAACAATAGTTTGTCTAAGCGAACAGTTTATGTTTCGTACTGATCTATTCTTATATACGTAAACACAAGCACTGATTGTTCCAAAGTAGTATCAATTGACAAGAAGATGATTTACATAAAAATACTATTGATTAAAAAGTGATGATTCGTAGAATAGTAAGATTGATTAACAAGAAAATTATTTAAAAATATATATAAAAAAGGAATGGGGGGGGGGCGGAGTAGAACATTGGTAGTTCACACTAGTTGGGGCACCTAGTCGTTTGGATTTAAAAACAAAAATTGAAAAAAACGGTAGTGCTCCAAGAAATGTAAATTATAAATAGGTACTCAGTATAAGAAACAAATTTGTGCAGAGTAGTAAAAAGAAATAACCACCATTTGTAGCACATAATTTCAGATTGCTGCAGATACTTGTTTCGGGGTTTAAAGGAACCCCTTTTTCAACGTTGAATAGTAAACTTTTGGGCGTAAAGTGATCCGCTAAAAGCAACAAAAATTATCAGCCGACAGCTTCAATTTTCATAAAATGGCAATTACCAAAACAAACAACACACAAGGAAATACTTCTGTGCAGTGCAACAGAGCCAAAATTTATCGAATGATCTCCATCGAGAAAACCGGTAAACAATAAATTTCGGAAATTTTAGGACTTCAAATTGGTATAACTATCTAGAAACACAATTCAAGAAATTTTAATGCATTTTCCTTATCGGGAATATTGTATGATGCAAAAAGAAAGCATTTGAACGCCACATTCTGTTCTAATAACGTTTCGCTAGTCAACCGTAGCAAGGAAAACGAGCTGATGTGTGCATCACATGACTTCCTTTTACTCCAATTTAATGTCATTTTCTCATTATTGGTAGTTTTAATATGATTCAATAGTTTACTCTCTAAATATCGCCAACAGTGGCCAAATTGAAACCAAATTAAAAAATAAATAAATAAATAAATAAAATCGCCAAATTTGTCGCCAAGTTAGCAACAAAACTCGGCGACCAAAAGACTAGTCATATATCGCCAAGTGTCCGACAAATTATAACACCACTTGAGTTTACATCAAAATTAACAATGATTCCCCCTCTCCCCAAAAAAGGGGCAAAAGACCCCCTTTGGAGCATCCGAATGCAACCAAAAAGGGAGGTGCACAACTAGACCCCACTAGGAGTCTAAGTGTCAAATTTCAACTTTCTAGGACATTCCGTTCTTGAGTTATGCGACATACACTGTTGTCCAAAAGTTAAGCATAATTGTTATTTATGTGAGTAATGTGAGAAATATACATCGAAATAGGGGGAATCGTGATATGCGAGTGCAACACGGTTACAAAGTAAAGAAACTACTCAAAAAAAAAGGTAATATTTACTTTTATCATCCCAGAAAATAGTTTAAATGAAAATTAGGCATATGATTAGTTTACTCATTGCACAAAATTTTTTCTTTAAAAGATGATGCTGAAGCTCAATAGTGTGTATGGCCACCTCTGACTGCCAGGCACGCTGCATAACGATTACTCATACTTTCTATGAGGTGGTGGATGAGTTGTGGGCAAGTTGTCACCCGAGCATATCCCATACATGCTCGATAGGGTTCAGATCAAGGGAGTTCGCAGGCCACGTCATTCGCTGGATATTTTCTGATTCGAGGAAGTCATCGACCACAGCTGTTCGGTGACATGGCGCATTATCGTCCATGAATATGAACTCAGGACCAACAGCACCTCGAAACAAGCGAACATAAGGCTCAAGAACCTAGTCTCTGTATCTTTGATCAGTGACTGAGCCTGTCTCAAAGATATGGAGGTCGATGCGACCATCCAACGTAATGCCCGCCCACACCATTACTCCTGCTGACGCAAAGTGATGTCTTACGGTTCTCTTATGTTTTACGGTTGGAAACGAGTCCCCTTTTCTCTCCAGATTGTTACCTGACGAGAATCACTCCGTAGAGTAAAGCGGGACTCATTACTGAACATCACATTAACCCACTGTCCCAGACTCCAATGCCGATGTTGCAAGCTCCAGTTTAAACGAGCGCGTTTATGCGCTGATGTGAGAGGAATGCAAAATGCTGGTCTTCTATCATACAGACCGACATGATTGAGTCTCCTGTAAACAGTTTGCCTTGAAATTGTTATTTCTGTGACGGCACTGAGCGCCGAACCCAGTTCTTTGGCACAGCTGTCCCTATGACGTCGTGCAATAATTGCCAGAAAACGATCTTGGCTTGCGGTTGTGACTCTTTGTCGACCTGGCACTGGTCGGCGGGTAACATCTCTCGTATTTGAAAACCTCTGCCACAGTCTCGAGATTACACACTGAGGCACATTAAGAATACGAAACACTTCAGTTTGTGATCGTCCAGATTCAAGCATTTCAACGATTCTTCCTTTTGCAAACATGTCCAATTGGCGTCTTTGTGCCATTATTAGTTCTGTTTCACCAGATCCAATGTTTCTTGGTACAGCGATTGCATGAAACGCGCCTGAACTCTCTAAAGCGTGCGAGCTGTTTTATCCACATTCCGAAACGAGCACCTAATTCGCGCATGACACCATCGACTATACTATTTTCCATAAACATATTGTTTCTTCTTCAACCAATGAATCTCCATAAGTAACTTTATATAATTTTACGAAAATTTACAGATTTTTCTCGCATTTTATGAATTATGCTTAACTTTTGGACAGCAGTGCATATACACACATACGCACATACAGACGTACATACAGACGTCACGAGAAAACTCGTTGTAATTAACTCGGGGATCGTCAAAATGGATATTTCGGGTATCTGTACGTTCCTAGGCATATATCCACGTGTGGTCGGGTTGAAAAATAAACTCAACGTTCATTCAGGGGTGAGCAAAATTGAAATTAAGGCCGATTTTAGAGTGAAATTTTTTTTCGCGAATACAATACTTCCTTTTTTGTAAAAAAAAGTAAAAATTAAAAAAAAATCGCCAAATTTGTCGCCAAGTTGGCGACCAAAAGACTGGCGATATACCGCCAAGTGTCCAACCCAGCCGTAGGTGGGGTCTGGTCTTTGGGGTCCGGGCCCGTCCCTATGCCGGTCCCAAGCCCGGGTAATGGGGAGGGTTTTACGATGGTGTAGCATCCACGTATGTAAAACGACCACTCTTTACTTGCGTGTGAGCAGATTTGTATCTGCCCAATGGCTATCGAGTGGAACAGTGAGTAGGCAATGGGCACCACCGGAGTCAGGTCCGTACCTGGGTCCACGGTGTCTAGAGTCGTAAGTGGTTTAGATCTCGTTCCCTTATGGGTAAGGGGGCCCTGGCCAAAAGGTCCGTTCTCTGGAAGCCCCAGATGGCATAGCAGAGCGGGGTTCCCTGTTCCGTACCGCCAAGTGTCCGTCAAATTTTAACATCACTTGCGTTTACATCGAAATTAACAATGATTTCCCCCAAAAAAGGGCCAAAAGACCCCCTTTGGAGCATACGAATGCAACCAAAAGGGAAGGTGCACAACTACACCCCACTAGGAGTCTACGTACCAAATTTCAACTTTCTAGAACATTCCGTTCTTGAGTTATGCGACATACACACATACACAGATACGCACACACGCACGTACATACAGACATCACGAGAAAAATCGTTGTTATTCATTCGGGGATCGTCAAAATGGATATTTCGGGTGTCTGTACGTTCCTAGGCACATATCCACGTGTGGTCGGGTTGAAAAAAAAACTCAACATTCATTTGAGGGTGAGCAAAATGGAAATTAAGGTCGATTTTTGGGTGAAATTTTTTTCGCGAATACAATACTTCCTTTTTTGTAAAAGGAAGTAAAAACAGTACACGTCTTAAGCTGAATGGCCGTTTTAGTAGAAATTAATTGTGGGTTGGGGAAAAAACTACTAAATCAAAAAGTCTTTCATTTGAATTAATTCGAAATCATTTGGACATTAAGGGCTAGTGCTTAAAACAACCAAAACAAAAGGTAAGAAAAATATTTCTTGCTGACGGTATTATTTTTCTTCATTTAAAACAGTAATCAAACTACCGATTACGGTTAAGCGTGTTTAAGAATAGAAATGCAGTTAAATTGAAAAGCGTTTTCTTGCTTATTGCAACCAAAAAACAGTTTTCAAAGCAATTAGCTTCTTTAATTATCTGTTGAAAAGCTTTTTCTATAATGAAATAAGGTGTTTGGACATTTTGCGCGTGTTGGAATAGATTATGTTTTCTTCAGAGCTAAGAAATAAATTAGAAGACCAATAAGTAGACTTATAATTTAGTGTGAGTATTTTGTTTTTGTTCATTCTTTATGTTTTGTCTTTGACCATAAACAAAGATAGAAGGGAGTTTAATCGTCATTTTGTAACTTTTATAACGCGAGTAAAATATTGTATTCGATAGTGTTTTACAGACTGTCATATACAGTGAAAATTCGCAGTACCCGTTTGAACTTCATTCAGAAAAAAGTGTTTCAGTTGCCCACGTGTGTTAAATCGAGTGGGTTTTGAATGTATTCCGTTAAGAAAGTGTATTGAAATGTTTGAAATTTTGCTGTGATGACTCCTCGTCGGCTGACCTCGCGAATGCAGTCAACAAGGATTCCCCGGCTGCGTTTGATAGCTGCCTGAGATAGCAGCAAAAACTGCAAGTATAATCTAAGTAAGGCCACTATATAAAGGGATCTGGCTCATCCATTATTTTGGTTCTAAACTTGACTAGCCACAAAATTAGAATTTGTACAAAAGCCTCGTTGCAGAAAACTGGTATCCAAGCTTTAGATGTGTTGCCTGATTGTTGTTTGATTACTTTATTCTGTAAATGAAGATTTAATTAAAACGAATTAAAAACAAATAAGGTGAGAAAATGAGGTTCATTAAAGTAAACATTTCCTGACACACTTTTGTTGAATTTGCAAACTAAGTTAACTTCCTAGATTTATCTTTAGTGACATTTTACTCATCATCAAGTTGTTTATGACATACCAACCAGAGAATGTTATGACGTATTTATAAATACTAGAAACAAGGTTGGAGTCAAAGTTGTCTTGGAACCAAAATATCGGATAAGTTGGGCCTGTCCTTTTCAAGGGGTTCTAATACTACTAAGTGTTCTAAGAAAGCCTCACTCTTCTTCTTAAGCTCACATCTGCAATGAGGAATGTAAGTACAAAAAATGTGTTCCAAAAAGTGTTCTGAGCCAAATTCTGTTCTGAAACGTGTTTTCAGCTTCATGGCGTTTGACAGTTGCCCCGCGAGATTGCTGTAAGATTAACAGCAATAGCTACAGAAAAATTCAAAGGAGTCAGTATAAAGGGTGGAGAAAAGTATACTGCTAAATGGCCAAAGAAAGAACACCCTTCCTTCTGCTTAAAAAGTTCTAGCCAAAAGATGAGACACGTGTTTTCAAAAGTGTTAAAAAGGGTGCTGTACCAAATACGTGGTCTGAAAAGTGTTCTCAGAAGTGTTGAACTATTACAAAACTGTGAGAAGTGAAAACTGTCACAAAATGGCTTCAAAGTGTTCAAGTGTTCAAAACGTGTCTGAAAATTCGCAGTGTAGAAAATTTTGAATATTTGTTGCGATCCGGTGCACTTATTCACTTATGGTGTACTTATACACTGTAAAAACGATTCAAAAACGTTTCTTGGAAAATGATGGGCATCTGATGTGCCCATTTTCTGCCAATAATATATCTTACAAAAACAAAGAATGTGTTCCGCTAAAGCTCAGTAACATTCCTGAAATTATCCTGGAAGCTTCTTGAAATATTCAGAAATCTCCCCGATTAAAGCCAATCGCGTTTCTGGAACTTTAGAGTAAACTTCGGTAGGTATAATATCATTGCTTGGCACTTTCCTGCGTTTCGAGGAAAGCTCATAAACAGCATTGCAAAACATGGCCAAAGCTAAAACAGAATTGCACACACACAAGTAACTATCAAGAATTTTACTCACCTGCAATTCTTGAAAAGCTACGTACTCGGTAGACTGATTTGCGTTCCTTTGGGCGCCGTATAAGTCTGGACGGGCCGCAATCAAACTGAAGCCGATGCACTTTATAAATACGCTCCGTTAACCTTTAAACTGGGAGCTAAACATATTTTTCGCAACTGTGAGAAATCTGCATTTGTACAAGTTGTAGCAATTCAGGAAACTTTTTGACAATGATACTTAATTTTTCCGGGAAGTGGATAAAAACCATTGGAATCCCGAAACGTTACACGGAAATGCTCAGTTACGTTTCGAAATTTATTTTACAGTGTAGAATGTGACCTTTGTACATTTGTCTTGTGCTTAAGTTCTTAGAAGTCGCACAGAACCATGTATAAGAAGAAATACATTTTTTAAACCAGTGCAATTTAACAAATATCATTCATCTGTAGCAAAAAAGGCTACTAGCAGAAAAAAAAATCATCTTTTTAAATCAAAGTGTGTAATATTTATATGATTGAAAAAGTTTTACCCGCTGAAAATAATATTCTAAAAGGCTTTTCTCGTAAAAGTTTTTCGATTGCAAGATAAAATACTCAAGAGCCAAAAAAAAAAAAAAAAGCTTTAATAGTTTTTGTTATCTTTTGTGCAGCGGACGTTTATATAAAAAATACTAAAATTGCTTTAAATAGTTTGTCTAACTACGCTAAAAATATGCATACTTTCTTTTTTATTTTGATAAACAGTGTACCTAAAGAAGCTCTCCTATTTTGTTCAAAACATCAAACTAGAAACTGAAAGATGTAAACTTTATAGCTAAAAGAAGTAATCCACTATAATATTAAAATCTGTTCGCGTCCGTCTGTCTGTCTGTCTGAAGATCGATCTTCTCGAAAACCGCTGCCAATTGAGAGTCAAACGAGATACCGATCAATTCGAAATTTTCCAAAGAAAAAACAATAGAACCAATCTCGTAATTGTGCTACTTTAATTAGTGGAGATATTGATTAAAACGTTAATTAACATAACGTTATTCAGGAATTCTTATTTCTTTCCTGTTGCCATTTTGCATATGGGTGAGCAAGTAAAATTATAAAAAATTGTTTTAAAAGAGCGTTTTTTGGCTGCTGTCCAAATCTTAAAACAACGTTTCCACCTAGAATTTCATTTGAAATTAGTTTAAAATTGGTTGCTCTATTCGGACATAGCCTTTATTTTATCGTTTGTCCTTTTTTTATTTTTTACATTCATCGTTCTTAACTCTTTTCTTTCAGCATATGAAAGTTGTTTCTCTAGCTATGTTTATTGATTGTAGTGTAAGTTTATCATTCACTGGTCTCATATTTTGGTAAATTTAGAATGTGCGACTAATTATGTTTATTTTGTTGGACTTTTTATTGTCACATGGGTGAGCTTTCGAATTGTAATAACTCTCTTTTTCCTTCCTCTTTCTATTTTTGAAATACAGTTTGTAACGTTAAAAGAACACGTTAAATTAAGATTTTTTGGATTTCTTTAAGTGAAACAGAGTTGAACAAAAAAGATTGTTTTTAAGGATTTTAACTAAAGCTTAATTGGAATCTGATGACTTGATATTAAATTAATCCTTATTGGTATTTAATAAGCCTTGGTGCTTTAGTTTCACGTAATCAACCAAAAAGTGTGTGTCATTTTATGTAAAAAGCTGTTTGTAAGTGTACATAAATATTTCAGATATAGTCTATATCAGATTTAATTCAGTTTAAAGTGAGCATAGATTATAGAAGATAATGCATATATTTTCATCTTTTGTGCTAATTGAAAATACTCATAACTTATATCATTGATAACTATGATTAACGTTAAAGATATTTTTGTCAAAAATATGCTCTACAGTGTTTTGCAAGCTTTGCAATACGCGTGTTTATTCCTCAGCGCTTTAGAAACTGATGTCGGAGTAATACAAAAACACCAATTGGACATCTCTTTCATTTTTTAAGTAGCCCGTAAAACCCCGAGCACGCAGCTAGTATTGGATATAAAACGAATTCAACATTATTAAAAATATTGATCAAGTACATATTTTTTAATTTTGTTTCTCATGTAAAATTAGATTATTTATGCATAATATTATATCTACAAGGTTTATCACAATTTTAATGACGCGAATAAAGTAGTAATGTAAGCAAAAAATCTGCTTAGAAAATGTTCTGAAACCAAAAGAACTAAAATTGAAACAAAAGAATTTTTTACAAATATACTATAATATATATGTATATCGCTTATAAGAATCTAACTCGAAAATCATTTTCGAAAAATAGTAATATCTGGCTTAATGACACGCAGATTTTTTTTTTCTTTTAATTTCACTTCTATTTCAGCCATGCATATTTTACTTGATTTTTAATCTAGGTTACGATTGACACTACTCTCATTGATCATATAGTAATTGAATAGTAATAAATAAGAAAAAAGCAAACATTATAGCACATGCGTTTTGAGGATACAAACACCCCATTTCCAAACAGAGAGAAATGTTGCTTTTTACAATTTGTTTCGGTATAAAAGGTATAAGAATTTACTTCTGAAATAGTCATACTTTAGCAAAAAAAAGGCGGTTGATGTATTGTAATTTTTATATTCAATTGCAATAAAACAGTGGTGCCCAGCCTACGGCTCATGAATCACATCTGGCTCGCGAAGCTAATCCGTGTGGACCGTTGGTTTGTTCAGTCTCAAAGATTAAAAAAGCACCATTGGTGTCAGTATCCCAAATTTGGAGCCCAATGTTTAGATATTGGTCTCTAAAAAACAGATGCAATAATGAAAATAAGCATTGTAATGCTAACAATATTTCTTGGCATCTGTCTTTTTGCAATATTTCTCGTGTTATTTAGAATCGTTTTTAATTGTTGGGATCACCTCTTCGGAAATTTTTTGCAATTGCAATCCTAAAAACGCAGCTATATACTGTAAAAACGATTCAGAAACGTTCCTGGAAAATAATAGGCAGCTGATGTACTCAATTTCTGCCAGTAACATATCTCGTAAAAACCAGGAACTTTTTCTGCTAAATTTCAGTAATCTTCCCGTTTAAAGCCAGTCGTGTCTCTGGAACTTAAGAGTAATCTCAGGTAGGGATAATATAACAGCTTTGCACCTTCCTGATTTATCACGACAGTTCCAAAAGCAGTATCAAAGATATTATTGCAAACACGGAACAAGTTAACTCAGAATTGCAATTAAGTATCAAGCATTTCACTTGATTGCAATTCTTGCTAAGCTACGTAGTCCGTACTTAATTCGCTCCCTTTGGGAGTTTAAATAGCGTGGAAGAACCGTAATCGAGCTGAAGTCGATACACCGTATAAATACGCTCAGTTTATCTTTAAATTGGGAGCTAAAATTATATTTTACAACAGAGAGAATTCTGAATTCGCACAACTTGTAGCAATTTAGGAAACTTTTTGACAATGGTACTTGATAATTCTAGGAAGGGGATAAAAACCATAGAAATCCCGAAAAGTTAGACAGAAATACTCAGTAACGTTTCGGATTTTTTTTACAGTGTAAGACATATTTAATATCGTTAGGGAAAGACACGGGGTTTGAAACTTTCCACTGGGATTTTTTTTTTTTTTTTTTTTGAGATTGAAGTCCTTAAAACATAACTTTCGACGATCTTTGATGAATTACCGGTGGCTTTCTCTTAAAATTGCAGCTTTAAAAACTCGATTGTTGCCAATGTTTGGTAGCATTCAGGGAAGAGGTCTGGTTTAGGTATTCTTAATCTGTCATTTTTAAATATTTAAATCCTGCATTGTAATTTTAGATTATTTTTTAACTATATTAGACTATTTCTATAAAATTTCCCGAGTTAAAGTTGGATTCCAACGTAATAGTTCTCTATCTATAATGACGTTAGGCAAATACATGTTGTTTAGAACTCCCATTCAGAAATGTTTCGATATTGAAATTCGAAAAAACGCAATTTTATACGATAAATAATTTGGGATAATAGGAAGAGGGGAGATTCTGTGGCATTCTTTCGGTTTTTCTTGGAATATTTTTAGAGTTCTAGTCTTAAAAACGTGGTTTTTGGCCATTTTTCGTAACGTTAGGAGATTAATAGAATTCGAGGAATTTCCTGCATCAATTTTTCGAAATTTAAGTTAGAAACGCTAAAAGGTAAACGATCTCTGATGGCATAGAGAGATGGTTCGGAACTTATGACTTTGCAAAGGTTTGAAAATGAAATCCTAAAAACGCAAATGTGAATTTTTTGAGGTTTTATAATGAATAGAGTTTCAGTGGTCTTCTCTCGGAATTTTTTCAAGGTGTCAAAAAATAAATAAACTATTTTGTGGGAACATTTAGTATCAACTTTCGAAATGGCAGCCTCAGCTTTATTTATTTATTTATTTTTTTGAAAACCATTTCCTATTTTTATTTTGTAATATAATAATAAATTGCTGTTTAATTTTGTTACCTCCTCCCCTCTTCTCTCCTTCTACCTCTTTCTCAAAGAAAAGCTGAAAGTAGTAGTTTTTCCTAGTGGAAGATATATTTTTTTTAAATGTTATATATTAGAAAATACAAAACCTGGAAAATGATGACAAGCTTTGCATAGCATATAATATTTTTTGAATAAACTTGAAACCTAAAACAGGGGTTTAAACTCCGACCCCCTCTCCATTGCGTACGCCACTGACTTGCTTCATATTGCCCAAATCTTTCCTATAAACCTCCATTTGAAACATTTAAAACATAATTTTTTTCTGTGATAACAAAGTAAGAATTTTAAATTGTTATTATTATTATTATTATTGTTATTGTTATTATTATTATTATTACTATTATTATTCATTTTATTATGGTCATTACTATTATTATTATTATTATTATTACTACTACTACTATTATTATTAATTTTATTATGGTTATTATTATTATTATTTCGTCATTATCATTATTAATATTACTATTGTTATTTTTGTTATTATCATTATTACTATTATTTTTGTTCTTGTTATTATTACTATTATCATTGTTATCATCATCATTATTAGTATTTTAATTATTATTATTATTGTTGTTGTTGTTATTATTATTATTATGATTATTAAAATTTATTATTATTATTATTATTAAAATTTATTATTATTATTATTATTAAAATTTATTATTATTATTATTATTCATAAAATTTATTATTATTATTATTATTATTATTTCGTCATTATCATTATTAATTTTTTCTTCTTATTATTATTATTATCGTTATTATTGAGCAATCACGATTGCTGATTGTTTCTATTTGACCGTCCTTGATGTTGTGGTTCCGTTTTCACCTTGAACCAGCAGGGGTCTCTATAGCACCACCGCCCATCGGCCTCTGCATGCGCGCTTCCTATGGTCCTGACTAAAGCCCTCGATCCGTCTCTTAAGTGGCGACACGCTCCAGGGTCCGCCATTTTGTGTCGTTCCGCAACTTTCTCCCTATCTCAATAGTAGAAAAATACTGAGTTTCACTCATTGAAAAGTATATTTTTTTCAACGAATGTTTACAGATTTTTAATCGTAACTTATGCAACTGATATATACATACAAAAATGTTGAATTTTACCTTAGTAAAATATTTTTTTTTAATTATTAAACCAAATATTAGTAAAAAGGTGTTTTGAAGAAATTGTCGACCATTTTTACGAGTAATTTCTTTTTTTCCCCCATATAGACCTTCTGAGTTACAAATTACTTGAAGTGTTTTAAATATGCGTTTTATTATTAGAAAGTTGGTGTAGTTGAACCAGGGGCGGATACAGAAAAATCTCTCGGAGGAGACCCGGGGAATTGAATAGCACTTCCTCCTTCACCTGCCACATACGATGTTTCATAACAAAGTTTTCATTACTTTATTTTAAAATGTATTTTTTATAATTTTTTTTAGGATCCCTTAAACTAATGATCCACTTCTAAGAACATACATATTATGTACCAATATACTTTGAATGTGGACGTAAAACATCTTTAACGCTTCAAGCCAGTTAAATACTAAACCAATAATAATATTACCGAAATGCTGTACAATTAGTGGTTTTAATTTTAGGAACAATGTCGTAATGATTATAACACGAGAGCAAGGTTATTCAATAAAAAAAATATACCCATACCTCATTTGAGATTTTAATATTATTTTATAGTATTTTAACTATAAAATATTATTTAATTAAGAAAATCACAGCTATTAAACATGTAAGTTTTACTGAAAAATTCAGGACAATTTCTGTGTGGATTTCAAAGCAGTTGCTGATTGTTCTTGAAGCCATGATACAGTTGAAATAACATATTCATATTACATGCCGCCTCTATTAATATCATGGTTTTCTCAAGAAACTACGATATGATTTCTTTCATTTTGCATTTTTTATAAGCTGAAAAAGAAAAAGCTATTATTTCGCAAATAGCGTCCTGGAACAAAATAATTCTTTTAGGCCCGCCTGCACATTTTTTGAAGAATGTTAGTTATTGATTCCATCAAAGAAAAATTAATGGACGAATCGCGATATTACCTTCCCTTGAATTCAAAACCAGCGAGTTAAATGTATAAATGTATTCTGCCACTCTAGGACTCCAGTAAGACTTCTTAAGCAAACAAAAATGCTATTATTCAAAATAGGCTATATGCGTGTTTTGTGTTCTGTTTAATTAACTATATAAAAAAAATGCTATGGAGAAGTCAATTAAAAATAGTGAATAAAATAGTTAAATAAATTCATCCTTTTGGGGGGAGGGGCACGCGCCTTTTGCCCGTCCCCCTTAAATCCACTACTGAGTAGAACAGTAGGGAGCTAAATTAATTATGTCATAAATTATTTGTGGGCAACAGTTTGAACTTATTCATGCAAAGCAGTATCATTTATATTACTAATGTGTGTAGTTTTCTCATGGAAAATTATTCACTTCTAAAAAAATAGAAAATCTTCTTTTTGTTTTAACTAATAAGGTTTTATTTTCAGCAGGACTCTTCCATGTTCTTTATTTATTTATTTAATTTTTTTTAAACATTTTACCAACACTTTCTTGTTTCTCATGACGATTTTACATTAAAAAATGCCTTTCATTAAAACCTGATTTTTAAGGATACTACTAGTTCTTAAAAATTCAACGAACTGATAACAAAATGTAACCAGTTTTAAATCAATATTGAAATAATAATAATAATTGAATTATTTGATACCAATAGGAATTCAAATAAAAGAGTGCAGATTACATCTGTGACGAACTGTTATAAATAGTAATAATGAATTTATAAATTAACAGATACTAGGATAAATCATATATATATATAATTTTTTATTAAAAAGATTCTCGCATCAAAATAAAAATTAAACGAAAACAGATTTTTTTCCGGGCAAAAAAAAAAAAAAAAAAAAAAAAAAAAAAAAAAAAAAAACTTCACGTAATTATATAACTTGGCTTGAGTTACATGTTACAATAATCTCAAAGAAGCTTAATTTTTTTTAATGAATAATTTCATACTTTTAATATCTTAATTTTTATGCGCAAAATAGATAAATAATGAACTTGGCAACGCACTGAAACTCATGGCTATGACACAATTAAAAGCAAAACGACGTGTTCTTAAAATAATTTTGCTACAGTTATTGAGACATTTTGAAACTAACTAAACAATAGAAAATTTACATTAAAAATAAATAAAATAATCAGTATATTTAAATTTTGACGGCTTTGTTATCTTAAACTCAGAAAAAATCAGTTTTAAAAACAGGGCAAATATTTTACTACTGTTAGCAATTTATTAAGTGCCGTTACATAGTTGAGCTTTACAATATTTGAAGGAACTATTTATGATGATTTTAGTGAATGTCCTTATTATCCCATGAAAATTAGCAAACCATCAGACAGTTTCATGAAAAGTAAAAAATATTACAATTTCAACAAGAATTTCAAAAAGTATCTGAAATTGCACTGCAGTATTGATGAAAACATTTAAAATACATAAATAATATTTCAATGTATTTCGATATAGTAATTTTGAACTGTTCGAACATCTTAATGCACTACACTAAGACATCTTCACATTAAAGATAGCGTTTGATGAAAAATACGAATAGCAAATAGAAATTATCTAGTATTCCGCACAGTGAAATCACACAGGCAACGACACAAAATTGCGGACTGAACCCACGTGACTGCCCGCCTCCAATCGCAGTCGAAAGCGGCGCGCAGTGCATGGATCAAAGTGTGTCGCCACTTAAGAGACGGATCCAGGGCTTCAGTCCTGACCACTGTCGGAATTTGGTGGTACGCATGTCCTACACACATGCGCGATTCATACACACTCACACACGCGGGCGCCTTTGCACACATAGACACTGACACACACACACGCCTTTGTACACGTACACTTACGTCTACGTTCATACACGTAGGTCTACGCACACCCACAAGCCTAGCCTACACATGCACGCACGTACGCCTACACACACATGCCAGCACCCACACACCCAACTAAACACACGTAACCGCCCAGGACGAGGGGCAGGCTTGAGGGGACAGGGGCCGTTTCTAGAAACAATAACTCCAATGGGTCGCCCAGGACGAGGGGCAGGCTTGAGGGGACAGGGGCCGTTTCTAGAAACAATAACTCCATTGGGTAGGGTTCTGCCTAAAATCGTGATTGTGAAAAACATAATTTGAATTCGAAATTTCAGAATTCAAATTAGTTTTTTATTGAGCAATCACGATTGCTTATTGTTCTCATTTGACCGTCTTTAATGTTCCGTGCCTTTTTCAATCAGCACCGTCACCTGCTGGCGCGGCTCCGTCCTCCAGTAGCCGCTCCTGGTCGGTGGCGTCCATGTCCTAGACACGCGCACGATCATACACATACGCACTCACACACATACACGCACGCCAACGTGCATACAGACAGGTCTACGCACACACAAAAGCCTACACATACACAACTAATACACACGTCTCCGTTCAACAGGAGGGTAGACTTGGAGGGACAAGAGCCGTGTCTAGAAACAAGTGAATAGAGTAATAGCCAATGAGTAGGGTCCTGTCGCAACTCGTGATTGCGAAAAACATAATTTGAATTCAAAATTTAAGAATTCAAATTAATTTTTTTTTAATTTTTTTTATTTTACATTTTTTTTTTTTTTTTTTTGCAAGTTGCAGCACATTACAGGCATTTATTGCATGTTCTCATGGTAATTTGAGAATGTTTACCCTATTACTAGATAAGTTATTCATAAAAATGTAAACGGTACTCCAAAATGCCCTTTTCTCATCTACTTAAGATATGTAAATATGTTAGCAAGTTAAAAATATCTTTTATTTTCAAAAAACAAAAGAATAAGAACTCTTTATGCAAATGGAAGAATAAAACTTGCTGGCTCATACATTGCAATAAACTTAATTTTTTTATTTTAAACACAATACATTCACACAATAAAGACTAGCTTGTCACAATGGACTTCCTTAAGTTCAGTAAAAGCAGTGAAAATCTCAGATCAATTGCATATAAGTTTCTCCGTCTACAACTTCGTGATCCCTTGAGGCCATAAGATAACACAACTTTTTTGACGTCATTCCAAATAAAAGGTTTTGAGATTGAGTGTAATTTCTTGAAACAGAAAAGTCTATTTATTTATTTATTTCATTTATTTATTTATTTTTTAGAAATCTCCAAAAGTTTTTCCAAGAATCCCAAAAAATAAACAAAAATGGTAAGAAAATTGCTCTTATTTTCTTAAATATATCAAATAGTTTGCGGAAAATGATTGTACGCTTTCTTTCTAGTTATAAATGGATTTCTAGTGAATTACGTTAATGGAAAACTGCACCATAAATGCACCAGAAAATTCTTTTTTACTCCAAATTAGTTAAATCTGTTTTCAAAATTAGTTTCAAAATCTTTACTCAAAAGAATTTTTAATACGCAAACTACAAATTTACCATGTTTCATGCATAAAACCAGCCATATTTTTCTTCTTCTTTTTTGCTATTTTTCTTTTCAAAATAACAGCTGATTTTGACGAAACGAAAAAGAAATCTATGGGGGGGGGGGAGGAAACAAAGCAGTTTTTTAGTTAACTATTTGATTTCAGGAACAATAAAGTGGATTCAAGTCTAGTGCAATAAAAGTAACGTGAGGAAATATATGATTAGATTAAAACTTTCAAATATGTTAATATACACAACGTTGTAGGTGGAGTTTTTTTCTTGGGGGGGGGGGAGGGGGGTGACCCACCTACACAAAAGGTTGTTTGAAACCAATTTACATTACATTTGCTTTATTTTGAAATCAAACCCAAGAATTTCGATACCCCCCCCCCCACGAGTTCCCTCCAGTTACAGTACTGAATGAATATCCTTAAAAAAGCATATGTATTCATCAGCATTAAATTAAAAACTGATGCAGATGTAGTAGACATTTATCAACAAAATGCTGCTTTAATAGTGTTTCAAATTAGTTCTGAATAGATATTTGCACTTGCACATTCATAGAACAGTTCACTTAATAGGCAATTTTCTCCTAACCAATACTTACTAGTTTAGTTAAACACATGTAAATTGCTACTCGCCTCAGTAACACCAATTATCTTCACTCAATATGTGTTATGCTCAATATTACTAGTTTCGATAATTTACAAATCTAGAATATCAATCAAACCCTGATTTACCTTCATTCCACCTACTTGAGTGTTTCCAATACACTGAACATCATATTATCTTACTCTTAACATTTAATGTACAATGCAACCTCGTCTGTATTGACGATGAATGTGTGTGACTAGAAAGTCGAAGTTATTTGCAAGGGATGTCAAAGAAAATGTATAGTTTTGTTCTGTAAAGTTTCTGTTTAATTGAGGAATGCGTTATAGAGGGGCAGTACGTTTCAATTTTCGGATATTAAAAATGCAGGAAAAAAATAATTTAAGTGATATAAGAAGAAGTTTTTTTCCTTCACATTATTTCATCAGAGCGATATTTAATAAGAAATACGGTCAAATCCTCATTTAGCGAAGTCTGAAAAAGTAAAAATTTGAATTAGGGAAGTCATTGATAATAGCGAGGCTTGCCAGATTTCTGAAATGTTTAACCGGGACAACGGAGTGCTCCCCCCCTCCCCCGCCCAGCGTTACTAACATTCAAATCTGTACACATCTCTGTTTGATTTTTGGAGCGTTTTATAAGGCAGTTTATTCTCAATGCTAAGAATGAATGGTTACTAAGAATGCATCAAAATTAGAGGCAGTAAAAAATGGCATAAGCTGATAAAATTGCAACATTTCACTTTCGAGGCATAAATATTTTCACATATATATATATATATATATATATATATATATATATATATATATATATATATATATATATATATATATATATATATATATATATATATATATATATAGTTTTAGTTAGAAAATACTTTGAATGAGGAATAAAAAATTGAACAATATTTGAACAATATTTTGATATAATTTTCATTTTACGGGACTTTTTTATAGTCCTTTTTGCTTCTAATGATGTTGTAAAAATCCTCACAAACTAATCCGGTATTAATTTTACAAGTCAATGTTACAAATGATAATGTAAATATCCTAAATAACCCTTCACAGTTAATTATTTTTTGACCATTTTGGTCATTTAAACGGAGTTTATCTTTTCCCGGACTTGAAGTAAACTGGCCGGGACACTGGGATTTTGTTTGAAAACCGGGATTGCCCGGTCAAACCGGGACGCCTGGCAAGCCTAGTAATAGCCAATTCAAATTACGTATGGAGTCATTTCACGTCAAAGAGAAGTTATATAGTTCTATCCTGTTAAATGGAAAAAATATTTTATAGCAATGCAGTAAGCTTGAATTTTTGGATATTTGAAAAAAAAAAAAAAAAAAAAAAGTTTTTTTTTTCTCCTTGCAGTTTCTTTTATCAAAGCTATAGTTTATTAGAGAAAATAACAAAAATGCGGAAATTCATGAATTTTTAGCTGTAGAACCAAAGAAAAAAAAAACGCGGGGAAAAAGAAGACTATGCACCATATTTTGAAAGAAATCGAACGAGATCTTAAAAAAAAAGTTCTAGAAATAGTTATAAAAGTTGTGAAGAAAAAAAAAATATTGATTTGCCCAACGCTTTTATTTAGTATCATTTTACGACATCACATAAAACCCGATCAATAAAACTTAGAAACACATAAACGTCACATAGTCGAGACCAGAAAATGTTAAACTTGAGAAATAACAAGCATAAATCACAGCATATATGTCTTATTACACTAAGCAATGAAATTCAAAGCTTTTAAAAATATTCAAAGTATTTTTCAAAAATAATGTATCTAAATAGAATGTCAACGTTTTCCGCCTTATGCCATCGTTCTTAAACAAATAATTTTCCACAGCTACTGCAAACGCGGGCTACTTTGGCCCACATTTCTGAACTTTTCCCGTCTTTTCTCAACAGTTTTGTAACTATTCATATTTCCAAGCTGTGGAAACTTTTTTTACACAGCTAGAGTTCCCTTAATTTAGTTTTTGAATACTGATCACTTTGTTCCACAGTATGATCTTTGATATCATTACCCTTTTTATTTGGGTCAATGTTACCCTTACCTTTGAGTTACTTTGGCCCAAAGTGCTTTTTTCTACTTAAAATCATTGTGGAACTAACTAGGGCCAAATAAAGACGTGTGTTCATAGGAAAAAGTATTTATTTAAAAGAAAAATACATTTTACAAGAAATTTGAGTCATACACATTTGTTTTAAGCAAAATTAAAAATATTTATCTAATGAGCGTGCACACCTAGTTATTGTCTCAGAAATTACCGACGGATACCATGTTTTCATCAGTTTTTGAGGTTAAATAACTTTATTAAGATAACACCATTCATACAACAAAGGATCCTAAGTTTTCAATCACTTCCATTACTTTTTGGTTCATAAAAAATTACTTAACGGACTATTAGCTGATATAGAACTGCTTCTACATGTTAAAGTCTAAGTGGTCTATAAAGACACATGTTAACACAAGGAACACAAAACCAGTAGTGTTGCACCTAGTGGAGAAATATCAAACTGATTGGTATACGTTACCGAGTCTTTGAGGCTTCTCTCTAACGGATTTTGTCCAAATGTGTTGCTTCTTGAAGGTTTACAGAGAACGTTGTATCTTTTTCACAATTTGGGTCGCAGAAAGATCCTAGGGTTATTCAGTCAAATCTAATACCGCTTATGCCAGTAATTTATTAGTTCCATAATCCCCATAAAATACAAATTAGTTATTAAATCGTTGTTTTCTTCCCCACAAATACAATAGGGTGGGCCGAAAAACTAAATTTTTTTAAAATTGCGATGATGGGTAGTGTAGAAAACGTGCAATTGGTAGAGCTAAGTGCACATAGAAAATTTGAGTTTTTTCTGACAATTTATCAATCTGTCGCAATTGGGTTGAAGTTTCGAAAAATTGCTGTTCTTTTCATGTTTTTAGACAAAATTAGTAAAAATTGTATATTTTTATTTTCGTTGATGAGTTGCGTGGAAAAGGTGTCATTGGTCGAACTAACTCTCATAGAAGTTTTGAGGTGTGTGATACAGTTCTTTCCTTTGCCACAAAATGAATAGAAGTTTCACTAATTTTCAGTTTTTTAACGTTTTCAATAAATTTTCTCAAATAGTACAAATTTTGTTTTCGCCATATTTCTCTGCCATTATTATACAGTTTTACACATGTGTTGCATTTTAGTTGCCTGGTGTGTCATAACTTAACTACTTATTGAGTATAAAATTTTAAATTTGAAATGTGCTATTTGAAAACTTTGTGCAGCTGCGTTTAAATTAAGGTTAAACAGCACCCAACTCAACAAAGAATTAAAGATGATGTGGAGTACAGAAAATTTCTGCTTGTACGGACAATTGCTGCGTACAGAACCGTCTGCTACGGACAATTTTTATTTACATTGTTTTAGGTAATAAAGCTTTTTTCGAGTTGAATTTCTGCCTTTTAGCGCTTTTACTCTGTAACAGTATTGTTACAATGAAAGCATCTTTTCCTTCGTGGCCATCTGCAAATTCCGTGCTATTTTAGTAGTATTTTATTTACTACACACAGCTAGCGTAGGACTCCAGGTTCTAAAATTGTTTCAGATACTATGATTATTCCAGTTTCTGGTGACGAAAGACGTTTTGTGATTCGATTTTGGCTGATGTTGGTTGATAACCAAACCGAGCATATCGTCACATTCAGTTAACCTGAATTTCAATTTTGGAACCTTAAACCATAAACATTCGAATTTGTTGATATTTGCTTCTTCTTTTATATATAATTGCTATCTATTTATTCAATTAATATTCATCACAATGTTTCAATACATTGGTTTTCGTCAGTTTCCATTGCTGTGGTAGTATTGTTGTGAATTCTTAGGAAGGCCATGTTATTTACTTTTCAAATCTCTTTTGTGTACCCTTGTCGTTTCTTTAGGCAAATCATATGGGCAAAAAAAAAAAAAAAAAAAAAAAAAAAATGCATACTACGAAAAGTGCGATACATCCTAAGGCACCTTTGGGTTTCGAGGTACTTAAGTGCAAGTAAAGAGTTCTGTACGCAGCTGTGAGCCACCTAGACTACGTAATAGGCGCTGGTTGGCTGTCTTGTAAATCCGGAGAGTCCAGCTGAAACAGTTGCACAATTATCAATTATGTGTTTTTGGTGTGTACTCAAAATGTCAGTATTTTCCTTCTCTTTTGCCAATGTAGACAGGGCCGGATTTAGGGGAGGGCAGGCGGGGCTACTGCCCCGGGGCCTCCACAACAAAGGGGCCCCCACAATAAAATGTATTACAAAATATCCAAACTTTCACGGGTCGAAAATATTGGATATATACATATATATCAAAATATTCGGATATATATGAAAGTTTCGGATATTTTCGAAAATATGATGATCTTTTCGAACCCTGATTAGGGGCCTCCACTCCTTCGTTGCCCCGGTGCCCCCACACTTACAAATCCGGCCCTGAAAGTAGAAATACACGAAAGAGGTAACATAGAATGATAGCATAAGTAAGTTTTCGAATGCCATCAGCTTGGGTTTGTTTGGGCCAGAAAGTTCTTAGGTTCAGTACTTTCTCTATCTTATTTATTAGGTGTCATATCGAGAGTTCATTCGTATGAAAAATGTGCACCAAATGATGCAGTTCTTCATTTATTTCCTTCTTTTTTTAAACACCTGCAATGACGCCGTTGTGTTTTGTTTTTCTTTTCAGGATCTTACAGAAGTGCCGCTTCACGCGACTGTTTTTAGTTAAGAGATAATAACTTTGTTCTTATTTATAAAGATTTACCAGTGATTAAGAACAAATTCTGCGCTACTCCCGTTGGTTTTGAACGCTGATTAAACAGAGGGCTGCTTAAGTTTTATTATAGTATATTTTAAATTAAAAAATTTATGCGCAATAACTTATTAATTTATAACACACCACATCTAAAAATGCATCACTTGTGATAAAACTATATAATTACGGCAGAGATATATAGCGGAAACAAAATTTTTACTATTTGAGAATTTTTTTTTGAAAACGTTAAAAAAAACTGAAAATTGCGAAAACTTCTGCTTATTTGTGACAAAGGAAAGAGCTATACCACACATCCCTAAATCTTTATGGGATTTTAGTGCCACCAATGGCACTTTTTCCGCTCAACTCATCATCGAAAATAAAAATATACTATTTTTACTAATTTTAGCTAAAAAAAATGAAAAAAACAGCCTTTTTTTGAAACTTCAACCCAATAGCGGCATTTTAAGACATTGTCAGAAAACTTTCAAATTTTGTATGTGCACTTTGCTCCACCAATGGCACCTTTTCCGCACTACACATCATCAAAAATTTAAAAAAAAGTTGTTTTTAAAGCCACCCTACTGGACAATGCTTTATTTGAAGTTCTTTGTCGAAACTTGATATACAAATTTTGGTTTTTGGCATTAAATCACTATTCAGTTTTTTTTCTTTCAGTTGTTAGATCCTTAAGTGGGTCGGAGCGCGTGTTTGAGTGTTTATCTTTCCTAGCGATTCATCGGGTTTTGGTAATTTTTCACTACGAGCAATTATTTATCCGCCGCGCGTGATTTTTTTTTAAAATAAAGTATTAATTACTTACAAATTTTGCAAAGCTTGGCATCTTGCAATAACCCGAAACTTTGCTCTTGTAACCCTAGCTCCGCAACCGATCCGAAGTGGCTAATATTAAGCTGATGTGCATCGTTAGATATCCCATTGCCCATTTTCTACTGACTTTGCATTGTAAAATGAGTAGGTTTTCCAGGTGGTGCGTATTGCGTAATTCCTATTCTAAGTGGTAATTATGGAAGATTTATTGCCCCCCCCCCCGAAGTGCAATTTAAGTAGTAAATCTTTGAAATGTGAAATTTCTTGTTGATTTCTGTTTAATTATTTGCAAGTACATTACAGTTTATCCAAAACTTTCCTGAATAGAAACAATTTTAGACGCGCACATTTACTTTGCGTTAAAAAAAAAAAAAAAAAAAAAAAAAAAAAAACTCTAATTTGAATTCCGAAACTTTGAATTCAAATTATGTTTTTCGCAATCACGAGTTGCGACAAGACCCTACTGGTTAGAGTTATTGTTTCTAGAAATGGCTCCCCCGCTCAAGCATGTCCCTCCTCCTGGGTGCTTACGTGTATATAGTTGTGTGCGTGTGTGTGTAGGCTTACGTGTGTGCACGTAGGCGTGTGTATGTGTGTAAAGGCGTGCGCGCGTAGGCGACTGTGTATGAGCATGCGTGTGTAGGACATGGACGCCACCGCCCAGCAAAAGTGGATTCCGGGGGACAGTGCTCAGGACCAGCCGCGCCGCCGCCGGTGGACGGTGGTGCTGCAGGCCTGGTCCAAGCTGAAAAAGGAACCGGAACATCAAGGACTGTCAAGTGAGAACAATAAGCAATCGTGATTACTCAAAAAAAAAAAAAAAAAAAATTAACTCTAATTTGAATTCCGAAACTTTGAATTCAAATTATGTTTTTCGCAATCACGAGTTGCGACAAGACTCTACTGGTTAGAGTTATTGTTTCTAGAAATGGCTTCCCCGCTCAAGCATGTCCCTCCTCCTGGGTGCTTACGTGTATATAGTTGTGTGCGTGTGTGTGTAGGCTTACGTGTGTGCACATAGGCGTGTATATGTGTGTAAAGGCGTGCGCGCGTAGGCGACTGTGTATGAGCATGTGCTCAGGACAGTGCTCAGGACCAGCCGCGCCGCCGCCGGTGGACGGTGGTGCTGCAGGCCTGGTCCAAGCTGAAAAAGGAACCGGAACATCAAGGACTGTCAAGTGAGAACAATAAGCAATCGTGATTACTCAAAAAAAAAAAAAAAAAAATTAACTCTAATTTGAATTCCGAAACTTTGAATTCAAATTATGTTTTTCGCAATCACGAGTTGCGACAAGACTCTACTGGTTAGAGTTATTGTTTCTAGAAATGGCTTCCCCGCTCAAGCATGTCCCTCCTCCTGGGTGCTTACGTGTATATAGTTGTGTGCGTGTGTGTGTAGGCTTACGTGTGTGCACATAGGCGTGTATATGTGTGTAAAGGCGTGCGCGCGTAGGCGACTGTGTATGAGCATGTGCTCAGGACAGTGCTCAGGACCAGCCGCGCCGCCGCCGGTGGACGGTGGTGCTGCAGGCCTGGTCCAAGCTGAAAAAGGAACCGGAACATCAAGGACTGTCAAGTGAGAACAATAAGCAATCGTGATTGCTCAAAAAAGAAAAAACGCGGACATGAAAAGAAGTCTTAGCTTTGAAAATCTGAAAGAATATCTACTTACTTTTTATTTAAAAAATTAAGAACCGAAATTGCAGGTAATTTAAATTAGAAGTCCTTATTAATTAATACAGAAATAAGGATTCCTTACATTTGAGGCTCCTGTGACCTCTCTCTCTGCGTGTACGCCATTTCTCTGCACTGTTAAAAGAATTCAGAAACGTTCCTGGAAAAAATGGGCAGCTAATGTGCCTAATTTCTGCCTGAAGCATATCTTTTCGGGCTAAAACCTACTTACCTTCCTGAAATTAGCCTGGAATCTTTCTGAAAAATCAAACACATTTTTAATCAAGGCGAGTCATGTTTCTGGAATAATTCAGGAATCTTGCGTGAAAACTTATAAGACTTATATAGAGTGGTGGTCTTTCTGAAAAATTCGAACACCTTCTTAATCAAGGCGAGTCATGTTTCTAGATCAACTCTGGAATCTGGCGTGAAAATTTATAAGCACTTATATAGTGGTAGCTTGGCACCTTTCTCCTTTACCAGGAACGCTTCTAAAGCAAGTATGGCCGAAGCTATGACGGAACTGAAAGGAGAAACACCTAATGAAGAAGTCTAGTATATATTTTTTTTCACTGGTAGCTAAAACTGTTTTTCACCACAGTATAAATTCGGCCTTCATGGAACTTGATGTGGTTTATAAAACATTTTCGCTACAAAACTTGTTTTTCTCAGGAAACTGTTGTAAATCTTTGAAATCTCGAAACGCGTCCCAGATGTGACGTTTTGTAAATTTTTCCCAATGTAGAAAATATATTGTCTTACAAACACTACAAATTCTACGTACACATTGGAATTACATTTATGAGCATTTTAATTGAAAAAAAAAGTGTTCCAGTTGTCTGAAGTCGCACTAATATGTGTTCCAAACGCACTTCATTGAAAAGAAAATGTTCTGAAATGTGCTCGACTCGGTTCGAAGCGAGTCGATCTCCAGATATTTGTTCGACTTAAACTTTAGAACATATTTGAGAGCGGATTGGGGGTGAAATTGAGAACACATTTAAGCAAATTTGTGAAATCATCGCTTTCTTGTGTACAAATACAATTTCAACTACTACCAATCAATGTAGCTCTCAAAATAATACTTGTTGATTTTTTGTTGCACTGAATCAATTTCGGGCGGTGTCGTGAAATCCATCAGAAATTACGGCCTTTCCTGGATCGTCCCTTGTAACAACTTTTTTTTTACGTTTACTTTTATGAAATACATTTAACGTTCCAAACATTTCAATTTAGATTCTGTCTCTAACTTAAGCTGTCTCAGGAGGCAAATTACGTGGAGAAGCTCCAAGGGTATTTCCAAAGAATATAGATAATGGGAAAGAAGTTCCACTTCGAGACCGGTTTGTAAGCTCCGCAGAGAAAATAAATTACTAACGAAAACATGTTTTGGGACAAAAGCCGACATTTAGGAACAAATTCGTCGCCAACGGTGAACTGAATTGGCGGAGGGTTGCCATTTCCTCGCGAGAGTCGGGGAGACACACCCCCCATGGAGATTCTAACAGGGCTGTGGAGTCGGAGTCGGAGTCGGAGTCGAAGAGTCGGAGTCGGACTGATTTTGAGGTTAAGGAGTCGGAGTCGGAGTTGTTAGAAAACATGCCGACTCCGACTCCGGGCTTCTTTTTTTCTTTCCCTTTCGCTGACTCTCCTTGCATTTTTTAAAAACTGACTTCCAATTGGTTCGATTACATGCATGAAAAGATACTAATGAGAAAATAACTGCCATTATGGCAATCTGCTAGCTTGAGTGCTTACAGAACTTTCTGTAGCCGTCCCCTAGTTTGCTTGCTTTTTAACTTAACTAATAGCAACTGTCAGCAAACGGTTTTGTTGCCTAACATTTTCAAGTAATCACTTACAAATAAAAATAGAAATATAGTGTTTTGTTCGATCTCAGTTGTAAAATAGTAAAAGAAACGTAACAAATTAGTAAGTTGAGGTCCGTAGCTAATGTTGAAACGTTTAAGGGTGAACGGCAAATTCAAAAAAGTTCTGGCGCGAAAGCACGAATCCAAAAGATCCGACGAAATAATCTAATGAATTTTTCTTTATTAAGACTATTTATAAGTTTGATTCTCACTAAAAAGTATGGAACAAAATAAGTGTAAATGATTTCTTGATTACAACACTCAATAATTGCAGTTAATCTTAAAATCTTCATATTAAGGTTAACTCTAAAGCAGCAAATAAAATTTAAGTTAAAAATTTTGCGAATGAGAAACATAGGTATAGTAAGAGCTATTCGTACAAATTTGTACACCGCCGCATTTTGTGTAAAATTAGCTCCTGATGTATATGCGCCCTATTTTCGTTGCAATTTTATTGATGAAATATAATTTAAAATATATTCGCGAAAATTTTCAGAATTAAAGTATTTATATTTTTTTTATAAACTCTGAAATTAACTTTGGTTACCATCTACCAGATGGGTGTCACCCGGGGCAAACCACCCCCTCTCAAGAACTTGAATTTAGAAAAAAAGGTTTTTGTTTTCCCTTCAAAAATTAAAAGCACACGATTTGATCAATGTCTATTTGTTAAACATTAAAGGGGAGCAAATTACAGATAATCCTTTTCAATTTTTTTAAAAGGGATTTTTAGGTCATCTCACTTTTTAACTCGTAATTATTGGAAAATTTGATTTTTAAATTTTATTTCTGACGTTGTATGCGTCTTGGGTTTACAATAAAAAACAAAATGCGAAATTTTCATAAAAAGGAATTAGTACTTCAATCTCTGTTTAGAGGTTTTCCCCCTTCCCCTGAAGGGAGAGAGGGAGTTGAAAAAATACAATTTAAAAAAAATCCGGAGTCGGAGTCGGAGTTGGAGTCGGAGTCGGGCGTTTCAAAATCCAGGAGTCGGAGTCGGGGTCGGAGTCGGCCATTTTCCTTCCGACTCCGCAGCCCTGGATTCTAAAGCCTTTTGTATCTGAAGATTTGAAGAGTTCCAGATATTCAATCGTTCTTCTCTTTTAACTAATGTACTCATTTGCTACTGTTGAAAAACCGCAACTGATACCGCGATTTTTCTCTTTGAGTGGGCCTGGAAGAAGTGTCATCGCGCCGTTCGACCCCTGAGCGTTGTGCGAACTAATGCATCTACTAATCAGAATGAATTCGCCCTAAATTTCCCCTTTTACTGATCATTGAGGGAAGAAACATTATTATTTATTTTCACTTATGCTTATTTATATCATTGAGGTTGTAAAAACAAAATAACCTTTTTGGTCTGCTAATAGCAGAGATATAAGCAAAACCAGGCCTCAGATTTCTCCGAGACAATCAGGCCAAGTATAATAAAAGTGCTTAAATAACAGAATTAAAAAAAAAAAAAAAAAATAAGCACTTTTCATAACGCACTCAAAAGGACAAAATAACCTTTCTGGGTCAGAAAGGACAATTTAAGCATTCTTGTAGTTTTCGAAAATTCCAAGAAAATGACACCACAAACGAAGAAAAGTGCGGCTCAAATCATGAAGAGAATTTCTTATCATTATATAGCTTTCAATCATAACTTTGAGTGTTCAAACATGCATATTTTTCTTATTGGGGAAACGCTTTTTGTGTTCTCAAGAAGCATTATGATATTGTATGCAAAATAAACCTAATATTTACTCTTTGTTAAGCATTAGTAGTTCAAAAAAAAAAAACTCTTAAAGTGTTACATGACATTGTGTATTTATCTCTGTACTTTTTTGAAAAAACCTTCTTCATATAAAAACGCAGTCCGAAAAGGTGATTTTCAGGAAAAAGTTATAAAGGTCACTATATATGTGTCGTGGAAAAGGCCTGCGGACTGATTTCTAGTTGATAAGGATACAATGCGAACATTTATCGCTTGAAATCTGAAGACTTTTATTGTCTTAAAGTAAAAATTGCTGAATAAAACGCAAATGCGTATATTCACAAGGAACGATAAAATTAAAAATTTTAAAAACCTCCGATTGAGTCGCAACTGCAGAATCAAGAGGGAAAATTGAAAATCCTTTTAAAAGTCTTATATTATTTAAAATCAAAGTCAAGTATTTTTTTTTTTTTGCTATTAAATAGAAACTGGCAACAGATAAAAACTTTAAATCACTGCTTTTAATTCCCTTGTTGGTCAACAATGAATGGGGTCGTTTCCAAAATTTTAAAAGTATTTATTTCTGGAAGAGCATGCTTAAAAACACAGGATCTGACAATTTTTTAAATAATTTGTTTAAGTTTAATATTTAAAAAAAATGCAAAAAACCGGCGCGCTTTCATTGTTTACATTTCTTGCCTATGACCTCACAAATGATGAAATGCCATTCTGTGTTACCATTCACAAAGCAAAATATTTAATTCGCATCTTTACTCACGTGTATTGGCAACGATATGGTTAATAGCAAGCGTAGAGCTATTAACCATATCGTTGGTTATCATTTAATTGGCTTCTTGATTATCATAACGTGGAAACGCGGTACAAAGATGCGTCAAAGAGCATCATTTGTGACGTCACCAAGACCACGCTTTGTTTGAAAAATCGGACATATTAAAAAATTAATTTAAATCGATTTTTTAAAAAATTTTTTTTTTAATAAAGCTGTCCGTCCATTTTGGGGCTAGAGTGCGACAGACAGATACACACACATAACGGGAGCTCAGATTTTAAGAAAATGCATATATACTTGCAGTGGCGGATACAGCCGGCTGGCAGCCGGGCATTTGCCCGGTGGGCCAGTCATGCTTCGTGCCGACCAACTAACAGCAAAGTCTTTCGGACCTGTCTACTAACAGCAAAATAAATTTTGCGCGCATGTGTTTAGAATAACTCAAATTCGCAAAACACAGCCTCAGCTCATCTTTATGCATGGGCTAAAGCTTACAAGCTTGCTGGTGGAGGGAGGCAGCGCGTCACCAAGGGGGGGGGGGGAGGGATTTCTGAAATGGAGCTGCTCAGGGCCTGATTACCACACAGGCTGACTAGGTCTAGGTCTGGGCCCCATGTTCCTAAGTGATCCCAAATGTTTTAAAGAATTATGCATAGCATTGCAACGATATGAGAAATACATGTATTTTTTAAAAATAAAAAAATATGACTCTTTAATTGGGAAAAAACTTCTTTAAAGGGGGATTTTTAATCATTCTGCCAGTAACGAATTTACTTGGTCACGATTATGAGGGTGCCCAAAGGGGATTCATAAATGTACATAAGTGATTTATACATAGTTGTGTGATTAGACAAAGAGGCCCCCAAAAGTGCTGTGCTTTAAAAATATAAATCAAACACTGCACAGTGTTCAGGGGGTCTCCAAATTAATATCGGCCTAGGGCCTAACTTTTAGTTAGTCGGACCCTGGGGCTGCCAATATGTTATTAGTGTTGTAATGAAAAATAAATGCATAAATTTAAAAAAAAAAAAAAAAAAAACAAGGAAACCTTAGCGGTCGTAGAAAATTAAAATACTTTTGGTCTCTTTGACGCTTTTATTTATAAATGACAATTCACAATTGCTATAAAATGCAACTTACAACAAGGACTGACGTGTGGTCATGTCAGCTTAGTTGGAGAATAGGGGCCTGGCTCGGAATTGAGCTCGTTCAGAGGGTAAAATATCTTAATGGTGAAAGGTGTAGAAGGGGGCCTGTGAAAAAATTGACCTATGTCTTTTTTTTCCCTCATCCGCTTTTGCTCTCAGCGACCCTGTTTGTAACAATTGGAATAAAAGTGAATAAATATTTTTTTCCGTAAAATTATTTAAAAAATGCAATCTTAAAATACTATTGAGGAGCATGAAAGACTCTAGATTATTAAGATTATCAAATCAAAAGCCAAAGGCCGCCGAAATGTGAATTTCAAACATTTTGTGACGAAACATAAAGTATTTTGTATGCTGTACAAACTCACGGTTTCGGACCCCTCAGTTTAAAAAGAAAATAAGTTGATAAAAATCAATGTCGAAAGAATTCCGTAGTCCCCAGAACCCCCCCCCCCCTCCTAATATCATCGAAGATCGTGTAAAATTAAAATTTTCGGGCTTCAATTTTGAATAACTACATAAGAAAACAGTCAAATCCACTCCCACCATAACATGGAATTCCAGTTTCGAAAATTTGCCGGAGGAAAGTACTCGAACCTCTCCCATTTTCTTAACATTATCAAAGATGGTCTAAAAATGTGTTTTTAAATTAACAGTATCGAAAATTTTCCAAGAAAGCGCACCGTCCCCTCCTCTCTCTCGGCATCATCAATGAAGAACGTTTTAAATCTGGTTTTTAGTGCTTCAATTTCGAAAATTTTCCGGGGTGAATCTCCTGAAAACTCCTTCTCCTAACATCACTGAAGATCAGCAAAAATTTCGTTTTTGGAACTTAACTTTCGAGTAACTGCCAGTGCATTAGTCTTTACCAAAAAAGGCTTTTAAAACTTCAATTTAAAAATTTTCTGGTGGATGGCCTCGGAATCTATCTGGACTTAAAATCACCAAAGATCTTCTAAAACTGCGTTTTCAGAGCTAATACTTTTTAAAAATTTCAGAGGAGAGCCCCCGGAACCGCTCTTCATACCATATACTCGAATATAATTTAAAATTCTGTTTTTGGATTTCCACTTCCGAAAAATTGCAGCAGGAGAAACCCTGAACCTACGCTCCCCAAACATCACCAAATATTGTCTAAAGATGAGTTATTAAGACTACAATTTTGAACATTTTCCGGGGGAGAGGCCCCCGGACCCCCTATTTCAAACTCAATGTTAATCTTTCCATTAAGTTTATATTGCTAGTACTTTAATGACTCCCAGAAGTCAGAAAGCAAAGTCCTCATATTTAAGGGATATACCAATCGTTAAGTAAAATTTAATATCTATAAGAGCTTTGGGGCCGCTACATCTCGTAATGCCAGGGCCGATTTTTTCAACCAATCCGCCACTGTGTACTTGAATAATTGCAAATTGCTTATCTCTACTATATCAGTGATATAATTGATTCACGTGCTTTAAGAAGTACTGCGGAACTTAGAATTGGATATGGAGAATGTCCATCCGTCTCAATTTTTCAGGCTGGTCAAATTGATTGAGAAGGTAATTCAATAAATGATGAATTATTTTTTTTCGAAGATCTTCTAACAATTGTTTTACAACAACATGAGGGGTATTTAGCACGTTTGGGAACAAATAACAGACGTGTTTAGCGTTTATCAAAAGTCTAGAACATTTTGACTGCAAAAATCCACAGTGAAAAACACACGAACACAATGAAAAAGTATGTTTTGGTTTTTCCAGTAACTAAAATAAAATATTTAGATTTCGGATGTTTAGTTCTGATGTAAATTATTATGCTAATTAATTAATATGTTGAAGTCTGCTGATCGTTTATTTAGTACTTTTGATATAAAGTTATCTTACCAACCCACTAGTACTCTCATTTTAGAATTAAGAGAGGGGGGGGGTATGTAAGAGGTAAAAATGTCGCGTAAAAATGAATAAGTGAAAGGGAGGGGGGCGGGGGTTCACAAGCCGTTTCTTTATGATATCTGATACCAGGGTCCACCGACTGATGACAGGCCCTGGTGTTAAGCAAATTGTGATTTAAAAAAAGGACAAAAAGAAAAAAAAAATCGAAGTGAAAAACAACGCATGTTTTCTTTTTTCCGGCAAAATTAATTTATTTTAAAGATTCAAAATTTTTACTCGTTTCATACTTTTGCGCCATTCTAATTTCGCCCCAATTCTTTTAAATCACGTGTCGCTAACGTAATAACTTACGCTTGACGATTCTACAATGACTTTTTTACTACCCTTTAGCAATGAACCATCGTACAAATGAGGCTTAATTACCTCCCTTTCAGCGCTTCCGCAGAGGGGAGAGAAGAGAGAAAACATCTTCACCTCCGGATTCGCATTGCAAATGCAGCGACATCAGCATTGGCGATTTAGTGCCTTTTCGATCATTCAAGCACGCTTTTTCCCAAACTTGTCTCGCCAACCTGTTCCTTAATGTCGGCTTTTTGGTCGAACCACTTTTTCGTCAGGGGTCGAAAGGAAGGTTACATACGTTTCTACCGGAGTGGAACATCTTTGCGTGTGAACTATCTTTGGTATTTCCTTTGGCACTTCCAAGAAATGGAGTTGTATGCAAACTCACTACAGGCTGTTAGGGCAAGCCACTGTAAGCGACGTAACCGATGTTGAGTCTGTCAGCCCGTGGCTGACCAGGGCAGCACGTGCTTTAATTAACTGCAGATGGGACAGGTGTCCCACACATGGTCAGGCCGGAAATGCCAAAGAACCGGCTATCCGTGGGAAAAAGATAAGACATTCTACGCTAGAAGTGGAAAGAGACCGGTGGTCTGATAGCCAGGCTCTGGGCTTGGTGATGATTGGTAATTGTAAAAACGTTGTACATATTGTATTATAAATGATATAAATAACCAAGGCATTCATTAACAAAAGTTTAAATAAACAAAATGAACTCCAGAATGTAATAATTGTGAACTCCTTGTCACTTTTTCCTTTTTCTGCGTTGTATTATTCAGCCCGTGGCTGACCAGGGCAGCACGTGCTTTAATTAACTGCAGATGGGACAGGTGTCCCACACATGGTCAGGCCGGAAATGCCAAAGAACCGGCTATCCGTGGGAAAAAGATAAGACATTCTACGCTAGAAGTGGAAAGAGACCGGTGGTCTGATAGCCAGGCTCTGGGCTTGGTGATGATTGGTAATTGTAAAAACGTTGTACATATTGTATTATAAATGATATAAATAACCAAGGCATTCATTAACAAAAGTTTAAATAAACAAAATGAACTCCAGAATGTAATAATTGCAAACGAACTGCACAATAATACAACGCAGAAAAAGGAAAAAGTGACAAGGAGTTCACAGAGTCCACAGGCGGCCGATGACTAAGTCGGCGCAGGAAGGGGCGAAGTCCCCAAAGTATACTTCCGATGACTGTGTACACCAACCCGCCGTAGGCGATTTGCACTATCCGGTCGCTGAAGACGGATAGTTTTTTTTAATCAACTTTTGTGACTTACTTAATAACAAACCATCGTACTTAAAAACTACGTACAACTAGTGAAACATATCAAGTTGGCACTACGTTAAACTAACTAGAAGCAATTATCCTCTTTTAACTATTAAATAATGTTTGAATCTTCAAAAAACATTTTTTGAAGGAATTTCGTAGATGTAGTTAGCTGTAATGAAAAAAGGCACTTAAAACAAAAGAGTATTGTAACTCTGGATAAAACTTAAAACAAAAGAGTAAACTGCATAAAAATAATCGAAAACATTTTACTGAAACTGCGATAACTTCATTTAACTTTTTTAAATAATCTAAAGCGGGTAAAAAAATGAAAAGAACGGAATATTTTCATTCAAGTTCCTTTACAGTAAGGAAAATAACTTCAATCGAGAAAATTCAATTTATTTTATAGTCCTGGTTATTTGGAAACAGTTCCTCAAAAAGATTCCTAGATTTAATCAAATATCGGGTTTCAAAATTTTATAACTTTAGCCTTAAGTTCATTGATTTTTCTTTTTTTGCATTAAGAATTATTTAATGTTTTATTTTCCTGTCTTTATTGAATCCGTATTCATTATAAAAAGCGATAGAATTTTCCGCTTTAATTACGACACATTTGACAAATACAAAGCAAAAATAGCTGTTATTTTATGTAGGCTTATGAAAAAAAAAAGGATTGGCAGAAGGGAAAAAAACGAATAAAACTTTTAGTTTGTCACTTTCAGAAAATTACTGCTTTTTATCTGTATGAAATAAACAAGTTCTCTTTTAAACGATGTACGCTTTACTAAGTTAACTTTTAAACATGCTTTATTGGAATTTTGTAATTTACTGCGGGGTCTGCCTCTTCAAAATTTATGGGTCCGGATTTTTGAAACTATGCAAGTTAAAACAGGTAGATTTTTTAATTTGAGTTTTAATGAAAAATGTTTTAAATATATATTTTTTAAAGCGTTGCAATTTTAGGAATAATATTAAACTTATGTGGTTCTTTTCACGGTGGTGTTAGTTGGTCGGGCTACTTTCATACATAGCCTTTATCCCAATTTACTCAATTAAGGATTTTTTATAGAATTTCGCATAAAATTTTTAAAAAAAGGTTGATTTCTGAAATTTTGAATTCAAGTTATGTTTTTCGCAATCACGAGTTGCGACGACAGGACCCTACTCATTGGAGTAATTGTTTCTGGAAACGGCTTCTGTACTCTCAAGCCTGCACCTCCTCCTGGGCGGTTAAATGTGTATAGTTGTGTGTGTGTGTGTGTGTGTGTGTGTGCAGGCGTGCGTGCGTTCATGTGTAGGATAGGCTTGTGTGTGTGCATAGATCTGCGTGTATGCACAAAGGCGGGTGTGTGTGTGTAAAGGTGTGTGTGAGAGTGTATGAGCGCGGGGCGTGTAGGACATGCAGGCCACCGGATTCCGGGAGATAGGGGTCAGAACCAGAAAAGGCGCTCCTGCAGAGGCTGATGGGTGGTGACTCTGCAGAAACCCCGGTCCAACCTGAAAAAGGAAACGGAACGTCCAGGGCGGGACGGTCAAGTGAAAACCATTAGCAATCGTGATTGCTCAAAAAAAAAAAAAAATCTAATTTGAATTCCGAAACTTTGAATTCAAATTATGTTTTTCGCAATCACGAGTTGCGACAAGACTCTACTGGTTAGAGTTATTGTTTCTAGAAATGGCTCCCCCGCCCAAGCATGTCCCTCCTCCTGGGTGCTTACGTGTATATAGTTGTGTGCGTGTGTGTGTAGGCTTACGTGTGTGCACATAGGCGTGTGTATGTGCGCGCGTAGGCAACTGTTTATGAGCATGCGTGTGTGGGACATGGACGCCACCGCCCAGCAAAAGTGGATTCCGGGGGACACTGCTCAGGACCAGCCGTGCCGCCGCCGGTGGACGGTGGTGCTGCAGGCCTGGTCCAAGCTGAAAAAGGAACCGGAACATCAAGGACTGTCAAGTGAGAACAATAAGCAATCGTGATTGCTCAAAAAAAAAAAAAAAAAAAAAAAGAATTCTGAAATTTTGAATTCAAATTGTTTTTTGCAATCACGAGTTGCGACACGACAACTGCCCCTTGGAGTTATTGTTTCTAGAAACGGCTCATGTCCCCCAAAACCTAGGCGGTTACGTGTGTATATTGGTGTGTGAAGGGGTGTGTCCGTATATGTGTATGCTTCTGTGTGTGCGTAGGCCTGTGTGTATGCACGTAGGCGTGTGTGTGAGCGTGTATGTATGAGAGTGTGCATGTGTATGAGCGTGCGTGTTTGTAGGACATGACACCACCGACCAGGAACAGCGGATTCTGGAGAATAGTGCTCAGGACCAGAGCCGGTGTGCGGTGGTGCTGCAGAGGCCCTAGGTCCAAGCTGAAAAAGGAACCAACCGCCAAGGACGGTGAAGTGAGAACAATAAGCAATCATGATTGCTCAAAAAAAAAAAAAAAAAGAAAAATTAATTTGAATTTTGACATCTTGAATTCAAATTATGTTTTTCGCAATCACGAGTGTGTGTATGTAGGCGTGTGTGTTTGTGTGTGGGGGTATGTGTGATTGTGTGTAGGGAGTATGTGTATGTGTGTGTAGGCATGTGTATTTGTGTCTGTGTGCTGGCATAAGTGTGTAGGTAGTTGTGTGTATAAATGTGTGTGGTTGGCGTATGTGTATATGTGCAGGCATATGTGCTTGTGTCTGTTTGCAGGCATATGTATGTCTGTAGTTGTGTGTATGTGTGTGTATGTTTTTGTGAGTGTGTGTGTGTATGTGTAGGTGTCTGTATGTATATGTGTTTGTGTGCGTGTAGTTGTGTATGTATGCGCGTGTGTGTAGGACATGGATGCAACCTGGAGACGGCTTTCGCTATAGGAGCAGCATCGTGAGGAGCCGGTCGACGGTGATGGTGCGGAGGGTGGCGGTGGGAAAATAAAAAGATAGGACATCAAAACAGTCAAATGAGAACAATAAGCAATCGTGATTGCTCAAAAAAAAAAATGCAGCTGTAATTTCTGTACCTCAGAGCCCGAATGACGTGAATCACATTATGATAATTTTACAGGAGACAGAGAACCTTTTGTCAGGTCCATACAAAGGATGAGACGCGCGCACTTTTAACCATGATGAAAAATTGAAAATGAGGATTTTTTTTTTTGAAGGAATTACGTTCACATGGCTCGATAATTCTACCTACAATGCACTAACAAACGGAAAATCGCAATTTTCGGACTTACGTCAGACTGGCCCTGAGGTACAGATTTGTGAAAAAGAAGCACGTAATTTCATTTTCCTCAATTTTGAGGTGAAGAAAAAAAAAAACTTTACATTGTTATTGTTTTCTTTCGCTAAAAAGTTTTTAATGTACTCCCTGCGGAGTTAAGGCTAAATAGTTTTGGGAAAAAAATGCCTTTAAAATAGTTGAATAAAAAAAAACCCGTCTCCCCGTTTTGTAAATATTCTGCAACAAAAGTTAGTTCCGAGTTTTTTCAAACCAGCTAAACACTCAGATTTTTTTTAGATACAAGTTTTTCTGTTGAGTCTAATGTTTTTTTCTCATTTCATTTTTTTCCCTGAAGTGCTCAAAAGGGATTTTTTTTTTTAAATTTTCACAATTGGTTAGTACATTCGAACATATTTGTTCAACTTTTATCTTTGCTATTTTTTGTCTTTCAGATTCGAACTGCTCATTCAAATGTAGAAAAAAAAAGGATGTGACAAAAGGGAATAAGTACCCGGATTTGATTACATGTTCTTAGTATTCAAACATTTATTGAATCTATTTTTGTTCCAAATTAAAATTTGTATTTGAAATTTTTTTTCGAGTTTTCTGAATCGGTAAAAATATTCATATAGATAAATATATATATATATATATATATATATATATATATATATATATATATATATATATATATATATATATATATATATATATATATATATATATATATATATATATATATATATATATATATATATATATATATATATATATATATATATATATATATATATATATATATATATATATATATATATAAACATTAACAAAGATTTTTAAATTAAGTTATTAAAAGTAAAAAAGACAGAATGAAAGAGAAAAGGAAAATAACAACAGAGAAATGATAATAGAAACCCAAGAAAAGTGGCATAAAACTTGGAAAACAAAAAAAAAAAAAAAAAAAACTTTCAAAAATGCCAAAATTATAAGTAAAAAAAGTTTAAAAGTAAGATTTTTAGGTTGTAAAATGTATATTGTCAGTCTCTGCATCCTCCACGACGCATAATCATTCACATATTTTGCTCAAATTTGGAAAAAAATGTTCTTTGAACTTTGAAAGACTGAAGAAGTTGTCAGGTAGTTTTTAATTTTAGCCAAAGAACAAAGTCCCCCCTCCCCAAAAAAGAAAAACCTTTCCGAAATTTGCTAAATTTGGCGATTTTTCTAAAAAATTCGACGGACTTTAAGACCTTATAGTTTGATAACGAGGGTGTTTCACCTATTTCGTCGACATGAAATTTCTTTCACCCCTGTTTTTCAGTTTCAATCATACCTTTTGATATATTAAAAGGGAAAACATTTTAAATGTCGGCGAAACTGGCAATAAATCATAACAAGGACGAATAATTTATGCGTCCAGAAACATGTTTTGCTCTTTCAATAGCTATACTTATTATTTTTTTTTCACTATTGTACTATCGTATGATTTCCTGGTATGGATAAATGGAGGAAAGGGAGATAAGATGATAAACTCAAGGTTAAAAAACGTTTTACGCAAATTTAGCGGGTGAATTGAAATTTTGAAATTTAAACTGTAACTTCTTGAAATTGTAAAGTTTAATTTAAAAAATGGAGTTATGGTTATGTTCTTTTGAAAGATGAAAAATTTAGCAACAAAAACAAAAAAGTGGTCTTTGTCATCTTACCTCATCGAGAACCGCTATATAATAAGATAGGCCGACGCATCAGCTTAAGTTTAGCAATTTTGGATCGGATTTTTCATTGTTGCGGAGCTAGGGTACCCTAGCAAAGTTTCGGATTTCGCCAAATTTGCCGTAAATAATATTTTATTTCATAAACAATTCACGCGTGTGCAGTTAATAATTGCTCGCAGTGAACAATCACCAAACGCGATAACTCGCCAGAAAAGACAACCACGCAAACACGTGCTCCGATCCAAAATGACTGATCTTAAGCTGATGCGCCGGCTCGTATATATAGGGGCTTAACTCCACCCATCGGTTAAGATGACGAACCGCAAAACTTTAACATTAAATAGAAATATGATGCTTTAAATATACGTACAAATCAGTTAAACTAGTTAGACCAGAATCTCCTGTCTGAAACACTTAACAACATTTTCTCGGGGCATGTTGTTCATTTTTCTCCCTCGCAAACAGTTCCCCTAAAAGAGTTCTGCTGGATAGTTCTGATGGAATATTTCTTAAAAAGATTCCAACGTTAATAGTTCCAACGATAAACTTTATATGTCTGACAGATTCCAGAAATATTCTATGATGTTGCTGCCCGTTTAAGAAAATCATATCCACTACTAAAAGGGCTTTCCTAAATCTGACAGAAATAGAATTTGTTCCATTTGGTTTTGATCAAAAAATTATTTATGACGTTGGTTGTTATACCATTCCGTGAAGAACCCGTTGAAAAGGACAGGCCGACTTATCCGACATTTTGGTTCCAAGACAACTTTGGATCCAACCTTGTTTCTAGTATTTTTTAATACATACTTTATAATATTCTCTGGTTGCTATGTCGTAAGTAAATTGATGATAAGTTAAGTAAAATGTCACTTTTAAGGTAAATGTAGAAAGTTAACTTAGCTTACAAATTCATCAAAAGTGTATCCGGAAATAGTTACTATAATGAACCTCATTTTCACATCTATTTTGTTTTTTATTCATTTTAATTAAATCTTCTTCATTTACAGAATAAAATAATCAAACATCAATCAGGCAACACATCAAAAGCTTGGATACCCGTTTTCTACAAATAGGCTTTTGCACAAATCCTATCTTTGTCGTCCGACAAATTTGGAACCAAAATGTCAGATAAGTCAGCTCCCCTTATATAATGGCCTTAACTCAGTGGAAAGAAATGAAAGAGTCGAGTATGAAAAAATAAAACAATATATTACTCATAAAAAATCTTTATACTAGTATATGGTAAGAAAGAAGCTCCTTCTTTTGCTTTTCTCGTTGATTTCTTGGTAGCCATACACCTATCACATCACCATCCGGGTTCTATTTGATGCGTGGTCAGGGTACGATTTTTTCTGCAACATGCAGAACCTTGTTGTAATATTTAATGCTGAAAGTATGAAGAGAAAGGTAGGTTGTGAAGCTATACAAGAAAATACTCTGGGTGTGGTATGGAGTCTACTATGTTAACAAGTGTTTTGTGTGGTAAATTATGCTATAAAGATTGAAACTCATTAAATGGTCAGATAGTGCTCCAACACTGTAAAAACGGTTCAGAAACGTTCCTGGAAAATAATAGGCAGCTGATGTGCCCAATTTCTACCAGTAACATATCGTACAAAAACCAGGAACGTTTTCCGATAGAAGTGGGTAACCTTCCTGAAATACTGGGAAATCTTCCCTGTTAAATCCAGCCGTGAACCTTCTAGAAAAATTGAATAGGTTTAATGTATTTGGTTAGAAACTTCCTGCTTTACCAAGAAAGCTCCAGAAGCATTAGCGCAACAATGGCCAAAGCTAAGCGAATAACTGCAAGCAAGAACCAAACATATTCATTGCCTGCAATTCCTGCAGCTATCCAATGACTTATTTGCTCCCATTTGGAGCTTAGTCAATCCAGACGAGCCGTAACTAAACTAAAACCGATACACTTAATAAACACGCTCAGTCAACCTTTAAACTGGTAGCAAAAAACATTTTTCACACCAATGAAAAGTCTGCATTCGTGCATCTTTTAGCAATTCGAGAATCTTTTTTGCGAAGATACTTGGTTTTACGGGGAAATAGGTGAGAACCTCTGAAATCCCGAAACGTTCCACCGAAATAACCAGTAACGTTTCGGAATTTTTTTACAGTGTACAGCATGATTTAGAAAAAAAAAAAGGATCTTATTTTTAAACGTGTTTTACTCAAAACTTGAAAATGTCTATTTATATCCCTTCGCTTCTCACTGCCTCAATTTCTGTATTTTATATAGAATTCTTAATGTAATAAAATTTTTTTTTAAAGTCGGACATATCAAGATGGCATTCTTTGTCTGACGTTTTCTAATTGGAAAATTTTAATTAACAAAAATAAATCGAAACCAAATGAGTTTAAGGATGTTTAATTGGCACTTAATATGTTAAGTGCTCTGAAGTGTATTTTAAAACTCATGTTTTAAACCTTTTTGTTTGACTTTAAAAACTCAATCATTATGCGAAGAACAGCCATGAAGTTTTCATCTGGCAAAGATTCACCTACTTTAGAGGCTTACCTAAAATCCAACTCGTGAGCTCTTTACTATCATTTTCTTTCTTTTTTATTCTATGAACCAGAAAAGTAGTCAGTAAAAAATGGTTTGGTTTGTCTACTTTATATATTCTCTAAAATTCTTGTCATTACAAAAGATATTATTTTTTCTGGAAAAGTTTTGAAAGCAGAGCAATAGAGTATGGAAACTGTTCACGTCGCTCTTTTTGAATGTCCTTGCCTTGTGATAACTACACTATACTTGCTCCATGCAGTTAACCTTCGAAGTATTTAATTTATGTAATATATTTATGGGTCATAAAGTTCAGTTTTATCTCAAAACAAAAAATTCGAAACTTCTGTATTCCAGTTAGTTTTCTTGTAAAAAATGAAAATCTTAGTTATAAACAAGTTGGTAAAATTTATCTCGTAAACTTTCTTTTTCTTATAGTAAAATATATCGCTGAATGTGTTTCACCCATTGTAGTTTTGGTAGAGGGTTTGTGAAAATGGTTGGTTGGATGGCAAAGGAATGGTGATGTTCCGTCTTATGCAAAAAAAAAAAAAAAAAAAAAAAGAAAAGAAAAGCAAGAGCACTTTGAAATAGCATGAAAATAGTATAAATTAATCTGGCTTGGGGATAAAATGATATACCTCGAGATAGACTGGTCTTAACCATCATAACTCTGTGGTCTTAAATGGACGTTTGCCGATTCCATACAATCCGTGGGCAGACTAGTGTGCATGATAATTTGCGCATTTACATTGCAGATTAGCACAGAAAACTAATTAACTGTTTATAAAATATGTTCCGTTCAAACTTTTTAGCTTTTATGACTTTTTCGTTGATCAATGTGTTATTTAATTAATTGTTTCTCTTTATTTTATTCCTTTAGTGGCAATACTTTTTAACTGCACAATATTAAATTAGCCTTTTTATTTCTTTTTTTCAATAGAAATGCATTTTTTTATATTTATACAATATATATGTTTTTAAAGGTTTCAGATTACCATTTGAAGCCATACATAACCAAGACAAAATTCTTTGAGTGTTATTCGATATTTCGTTCTGTTTTTTTTTATATATTATTTTTTTTTTAATGTTGGCAGAAAAGAAAAAGTAGAAATGACAAATGGAGCGTCGTTACGCAGGTGTGGGTACTTATGAAAATAAATGGCTTCATATGTCGTATCATGTTCAGAAATAGTAAGAAAAATACGGAAAAAATAGCACACTTCCAAAATGTTATTGCTTTTGTTTATGTGGAAGATCATAATACTTATTACGGTGTTCATTTTTCTTTAAAAATGTATTAGTATGGCGGAAAAGAAACTATTTTTCCTTTCTTTTGGTCTAGCTACATTAACCAAAATATCAATAGGGTGTTGTACAAAGATTTAAGCTCAATGCAAATGTTCGAAGAAAACGAAAATAATTTAATGCAATGCTTTCTGAGTTCTACTGTAGGTAAATAGGAGGATCATTAATATGTAACTGAAGATTTTGAAAAAAAAGAAATTAACGTAAAGAAATCAGAAATTACAAAAGACATTTCCTTCGATGTCACAAAAGTTTATGAACAAATTAGATTTTATGCAAAAAAATCTCTTGAAATGTGATACTTGCAGCATAGGTGAGACTTTTTTTCTTAAACTATAAATTATTGAGATTATTCACGAATAATAAAATTCTCAATATATCTGTAGTTTTTGCCTGAAGAAGATGATACAGTTTAGAAGCTGAAAGTGAATCCGCTTTGCAAAATTTTTTTTGTTTTAATCGGTTCAAATGTGACACTGCTTGGTGTTTTACTATATGGAGAGCGGGCTTGGAGTCAATTACGAGGGAATGGAATCGATTACGATTATGATTACGAGCACGAAAAAAAAGGGATCGCAATTACGATTACGATTATAATCCTTTGACGAATTTGAGATTTTCTGGGCTTTGTAAGTACATATTACACACACACACTACCCTTCCTCTTGCTCTGTTAAAAGAGGAAATGGAATAAAGTGCATCCCGCTCCATGCACCTGGAAGAATTATTAAGTGTGCTTTCCTTCTACACTGGTGTAAGAAATTAAGAGAATTTTCAGATTTGGTCAATCATTTTCAGAACTACTGGATCGATTTTAATGAAATTTGGTATGTACATACATTGAAACAATACAAAACATATAACCATATAAAATTTAAAATACACAGGCAGGATCATAAATAACACTCGTTAGAGTCGGATGATATAAAACAGCAATTGCAAAATTAAAAAAAGGGGGAATAGTAGGGGGTGCGGTCCCCTCTAACAGACATATAAACCTCGCAGTGTGACTCCATACTTGAAATGAAGCAGTTTATGGGATCCTGGGGGGGGGGGGGACAATTGTTTCCACTCGTTCAACAACGCTGTACTCAGGCTATGGAAAGTCCTCGGAGGGTTGTTGCGAGTTGCTATTGCCCTCCCGAGAGCGTCTCAGACATGCTCTATATAACTGGAGTCTAGAGTTCTGCTTGCCCAATCCATCCAGGAAATATCGTCCCCTTCAGGAAATTCGTCAACCAGAAGAGCTGTATGTGGTCTTGTGCTAACATCCATTAAAATTAACTCAGGGCTAACAGCACCCCTCAAGTGATTGTCATAGGGCTCCAAGACCACATCCCTATACCTCGCAATTATCACACAGCCTCTCTCAAAGGCATGGAGGGGTGTGCAGTCATCCAACATGACGTCAGCCCAGACCGTCAAACCTCCTCCTCTATAATGGTCGATTTTGCGGACATTGGAAGGCAGCGGCAGCAAGTCCCGTTTCAGCTTAAACAACTATTCTTGCCCTACATTTTCATGGATAGAAGCAGGAACCTGCTACCTACCCTTCAATATCAGCGAAATCGACCATTATGGAGGTGGTGGTTCAATGGTCTGGGCAGGCATCATGTTGGATGGCCGCACACTCCTCCATGTCTTTGAGAGAGGCTCTGTGACAATTGCGAGGTATAGGGATGTGGTCTTGGAGTCCTACGCTCACTTCTTGAGGGGTACTGTTAGTCCCGAGTTAATATTAATGGATGTTAACACAAGGCCGCAGACAGCTCTTCTGGTCGACAAATTTCTGGAAGGGGAGGATATTCACTGCGTGGATTGGCCAAGCAGATCTCCAGACTCCAATCTTGTAGATCATGTCTGGCACGCTCTCGGGAGGACAATAGCAACTCGCAACACCATCCTTACCCCGAGAATGGCGTTGTTGAACGGGTGGAAATAAATGCTTAAGGATCTCATGAACTGCTTCATTTCAAGTAAGGAGTCCCACTGCGAGGGCTATACGAATGTTAGAGGCGACCCTACGACCTACTAACCATTTTTTTTTTGTTCAATTTTGCAACCGCTGTTTCATGCCATCCGACTCTAACGAGTGTTAATTATGATCATGCGTGTGTATTTTAAATTTTAGAGTGTTACTTGTTTTGTATTGTTTCAATGTATACACATACCAAATTTCATTAAAATCGGTTCAGTAGTTCTGGAGATAGTTGACTAAATCCGAAAATTCTCTTAATTTCTTTCACCAGTGTTTAATGCCTATTTGAGTTTCGATTATCACTCTCTGTTTGTCTCCACGTTTGCCTAACTTTTACTTATTGGGCTGTTTTTATTTTGACTTCGTGATAGTTGCATCAAGAAATTCCTTTTATTTTTAAATGGTTTGAAACACGTTGTATCGTTTCCATTTCTCGTGCAACAGACATCAAGAGAATCGATAGTCTTTAAGAGACGTTTAATGTATCTAATATTTACAGTCATTTTACATTTTTACATTACACGATATCTTGAACTTCGAGAGCTCATCATCTGCGACTCTCAATTCTTCGCTCTGTAATCTCTCTCCTTTCTAACCTCATTAATGGGTCCGTTAGGTAGGGGGAATTTGCTGATGTTTACCGCACACAGACGGTGTTGACACTCTTTGCAAAGTTATGTCCTTTCCGCTGTCTGATATTTCAAATTGCGATGACAGTGGATCGAAAAATGTTGGCTACAGTGTCAGAGACATCATCTCGCACCAAACGGAGGTTTTTTATGAGCACAACAAATGCCCAGCTTTTGATATAATTTAGCTATTACGAAAACAGCATGACTGGACTTTCGCAGAAAAAGGACCATATTTACGTGGCCCTAGAACTATCACGCTCCCGATCTGATGATAGATACAAACAGTGTTGTTCCCATCAAATTTTCTGAGGGCATAATCCCAGTAATTTTATGCACTGTATGTGTATGCGATCATATGCATAATATGTCATAATATGAAAAAATTTTTAAGCTTGAGGGTATACGCTATACGCAGAGATGCCAACTCCTACGAAAATATCGTAGTTTTTACGAATTACAGCTTTAAACTACGACGCTACGAAAGTGGGTCTAAAAATTATGATTTTCTGTTTTTTTTTTTATATTTTAAATTTATAATCCCAAAAATGCAAAAAAAGAAAAAGAAAAAACAGCATGAAAACTAAACCGGTAAAATCAAACTTCTACACGTGTGATGACGGTCTTTGCGCAACAAGCATCGCTCTCCGAAAATTGCATGGTGTAAAGATGGATCGGTTTCTTTATCGTGACGCTGATCTAGTCATTGAATCTTCGGCAAAAAAGGCGAAAAACTGCCAAAAATTCCGCGAAGGATACAAATTTTTTTTTATTCCGTTTTAATATTTTCTGCAGTGGCGGCTCGTGCCTTGAAAAAGTGAGGGGGCCAGATCGTGGGTGCTCTCGCGCACCCCTCTCTGGGTTTTGAGAAAAAAAATTTTTAGTTATTTTTCAATATTTAAACATATCAAAAATAATTATTTGTGTTAAATACATGACATTAAATTCATTTCAAACACAGGACAAGCTGCAAAATACTACTAAGTAAATCACGAAAGATATTAATTTCATATTTATTTCCATGATTACCGGCAGGGTGGTGCACTTTCACCCCCTGACTTTCAAAAATAAAATTTAATTAATCAGATAGGGAAAAGCTACAAAATACATCACGAAAATTATTAATCTCTCGTATATGTCCATAGTACGCTTTATAGCGCTGCAGTGCGCCTCCCGTTGAGACTGGGACGGGGCGCAAGGGAGACCATTTCACCCGTTTTTCAAAATAAATAACTAGATTTTAAAAAGCAGTTTTAATCTGATATTTTTAACAGTAATATTATTTTTAATCTTTCAATAACTAATAATTTTGAGCGAGTAAAATTAATTTTATTTTAAGTAAGACTAAATTACTAAAGTGCAAAAGTATTGTGATCAGAGAAACAAGTAAAAATTATAAATTAATGAACTTTAACAAAGATGAAAATACGTCTTAGTATTCACTTTAAAATAAATTAAATAAAAATAAATAAACTAAATTCAAACTCAATTAAAAAAATTATTATACTAATTATTTATTTTTAGTGAGTTACACGCCGGTGTACTCTTCTGCATATGAATTTGCAGGTGCCCATGCGCCAGGTTCAAATTTTTTTTGCAGACAAAGAAAAAAAATACCGAACACTTTTTATTTTCTTCAAATTATTGATAAATTACCACTTTTTCTTTGAAATTTCATGAGCAGTAGTTTGAAACAAGTAATAATTTCTGTGTAACAATGGGAAGACATTTTTTGAATTAAAAAAAATATCTTGTAACAATATATGCACGTACGTACATACACAACAGTGGCACAACTAAAATATAATTTTTAAGTGGAGGGTGGGCGGGGGAGTGGCGGAAATTTGTAGAAATTGAAGCCTAAAAGACGGTTAGAGGCCATATTTATAAACGTTGGGTGAAGGAATGGAACTCCAGGACGCTATCCGATCGTTTTTTCCCCCTTTTTAAAAAAAAATAAATAGACATACTCCTCCTCCCCCCTCCAATTTTTTGAAATTGCAGCTCCGAAAACGCATTTGTAGACAAACTTTTAAGATTTTTACGGGAAGGGGCTCTGGAACTCTCCCTGGAATTGTTGTCAAAATTGAAGTCCTAAAATCGGCCTGAAGGAAAAAAAAAATCTTCGTATAATCCGCAGCGGCGTAAATCCGCGGATAATACGATGCCAAAAAAAAAAAGCTTTTATTTAATATACAATTTCAGCAATTAAATTAAAAACGTGAAGAAGTAATAACTGTTAAGGTACATGCAAAAGTAATTTTGAAAATAATTTAAAAAATAAAGAATTCTTCTCTAAATTATCATTATAGTACGCTGATTGCTTGAAAACAAGGAGTCAAGAAAGGAGCAAACGGTCTTATCTTGTGCAAATGAAGGCTTCTTCTTTTACTGTTTGACCATCAATTACATGGAAAGGCTGATATCCAATTTATAGGCGGAAATGGACATATTTAATAGTTTATAGGGGTGTTAGTTGATTTGATACAGATGTGCAATTTTTCCTCTCTATTATTTAGCCTTAGTTTTGTAAATTGAAAATTTGCTCACAGCAACATTTTTAAAATCTAAAGTATATTCGGATTTATATTCTCACGGCAAAAAATAATTGATTTATTCATTCACAACAAAGTTTTGAGCTTACCATTTTGCTTTTACATTCCTGAACGAAATAAAAATATTTTCTTTTCTTTTTGTTGTTTCCATGGTAACTATTTTTGTTTTCCCTATTTTATTTTAGAGAATGCAATAAATGAATAAGGCACTAGTTACATTATAAAAAGCGTGCATCAAAATCCCATCGTTATTTTCCCTTCTCCCCTGCTAGATTAATTCAGATGGAATAGTCTTTACTTGGCAGATTTCCAAATTACATACAATCCGTCAAACAGTACTATATGTTGTTTATTTTACATAGCCTAAATTGCGTAAGAACATTCAAGCTATATGTAAAATAAACAAACGGTCTCTGCTAATTCTGCTGGAATATTGAGGTTCAATGCTTTGGGTTGGTGTTTAAGGGGGAGAAAACACAGACAATCCGCGGCAGCGTATAATTCGCACCTCATTAATTTTGCATCTTTTTTAACAGGTAATTCGCGGATTATACGCAGGAAAATACGGTACAATCTTGATTTTTTAATTTCAAGAACGTATGCCCCCCCCCCCAAAAAAAAAAGAAAGAAAGCAAACGAAAAGAAAACGGAAAGGAAAATGAATAAAAGGTTATAAATTATTGTCTAAAAAAAGTGAGGGGGCCCGGGCCCCCTCTGAACCCTCCCACGAGCCGCCACTGATTTTCTGTATCATATTTGAAATTTGTTAAGTATCTTTGTTTTTGTTCTTTATACTGTTGACAATTCATCACTGTGTGTGTGTGTGTTTAAATCTGCAGCAACGGCCACGCCCCCCCCTTTCCCAACTGTAAAATTCTGCTACGATTTCTTATTTTCAAGAATTGGCATCTCTGGCTATACTTCTTAAAAATTTTGAGAGTATATGGCGTATATCCTATGGTAACACCACTGGATACAAAACACCAGCGTAATGTTTTTTCCATGACGAGTGTGTTCTGGGAAAGAATTTCTAGTTGATCCCCAAATGGCAACGAAACAAATAACAACAGGAGGAATCACCTTCGTACAACGGTAGCAGAAATACCGTGACGCTGCGACGTGCGTCTCTTGAGAGAGTTTGAAGGCCTAATTAGTTGGGGGAAGAAAATGCATAAAATTTTTAAAGAAAAAAAAATCTTAAGATTTGTACCAAAAAGCCAATTTAGACTAAGATTGATTTGATATAGGTAATAGTTGCAGACTATTTTTTAGTTTTCTATCCCAAAAATCCAACTGCTGAAAAATGTTCTGCTGCGGATGTTCATACTGTAGATACTACTGCTCTACGCCTCTGAGAAGTTGAACTGTGGCTTTGAACAAATCTAAAAAAACGAAATGTGAAAAATCTGTAGTGGCTGCCCTTTATCAACTCTGCAACTCATTTATTTAACTACTAGTGGTACCCGCACGGCTTTGCCCGTAGTAGAAGGTTAAAAGATCTTTTGGTTCGTCTATATTTTTACAAATAATGTATGATGAATTTCTAGCCAATTGGCTTGTCCATGTTACGGTTCCACGTTATGATAACTTGGTAATTTACTCGTCCATCTTATAATAATTTTGCTCGAGAAAATGTTCTTAAAATTGGAATAGAAAAAGAACAAAATCGAATTTTCGAAAAATCGTTTCGTGGTGCACACCCCCATGCTACAAACTAATTCTGTGGCAGATTTCATGAAAATTAGCTGAACGGTTTAGGCGCTCGCTATGCGCGTCACAGAGATCCTAACAGACATAGATCCGGACAGATATCCTAACAAAGAGACTTTCAGCTATATTATTAGTAAAGAAAATGCCTTAGGAGCTTTCCTGATAATTTAGGACTGTGGCAAGCTATTACGAAGAACATATTTCAAGTTTTCTTGAAAGGCTACTGATTTATTCCAGAAACGTGACAGGCTTTTATTGGAATGGTTTCTGAATTCTTCATAATATTCCCGGAAATATTCCCTGTTAATTTCAGGGAAGTTACTGACTTTCAGCAGTAAAATTACAATTTTTTTTTGCTATATGTTACTGCGGAAAATTGTGCACATTATTTTACCATTATTTTCAGCACTCTTATAGTAGTTTAAGTACTTAAAACAAAACCTTTCAAACTGTCCCAAGTATGATGACTTGGCCGTACCCTAAAATTTTGACCACAAATATTCTGGCAGTAGAGTTGATGTCATAATTGCAAGCAAAATTGGAAAACATCAAAAGCTTTGTTCTTAAAAAAAAAAAAAAAAAAAAAAAAAAAGAGAGAGAGAGAGAGAGAGAGAGAGAAGTAAAATGATGCAACGTAATTTTTAAAAGTAGAAATATTGTGATGGCAAAATGAAACTTAAGAGCATTTCCAAGCAACAGTTTTAAGGCTATCCGTTAAGGAGATCAAAATTTATGTATGATTCAGATTTCACCGCAGGCGCTTACGCTGTAAGTTATTTTGAACTGCTCAAAACCCAACTAAAAATTGTTCTAATAAAAATTTCGATGTGAAAATGATGTGATCTAGCGTAGATTTTTCTAATACTTTTTAAAAATATTGCATAAAAAGTTGTTAAGAGGCGGTAAACAGAACCTACTTTCTAATTCAGATAGGAAAATTTGTTAGATTTTTGACTTTTAAATCATTTAAAAACTATTGGCTACATTTACATAACTTTATTTAATTATGTTTTAATCAGAATCACAGATTGGCAATCTCTTTCAGTTTTAATACGTGCCTTATTCTTACATATTTAATGTAAGTTTAGTTTTGAATGGTTATTAAGGGTTATTAATGTAAGTTAGTCCGAATTTTAAAAGTATTTTTTTTCTGAAAGAACATGTTTAAAAAACAAAGGATTTGATCATTTTTTAAATATTTTGACAAAGTTTAATATTTTTAAACAATAATTTTAATCGGTGCACAGATTCAATTTCATTTTTTGCGCTTCTGCACATGACATCACGAGTGATGAAATGCCATTCACTGATGCCATTAGCGCAGAGCGCAGTATTTAATTCGCTTCTTTACTCACATGGTCGGGCAACGATATGGTTGAAAAAAATTATCATAATCTGGAAACGCGGTAGACATCAAGCGTAAGCATTCAGAGCACCAGTGGAGAACGCGGCAAAGTTCATCACTTGTGACGTCATAAAGACCACTCCTTATTTAAAAAAATGGACATTTAAAAAAATAGAATAAAAATTAAACGTTTTGAAAATTAAAGTTTTTTTCGCTCCATGTTATTGTTATTATTATTATAATTATTTGCTTATTCTATAACCTTTGGAGACTAAAAATAGTACTTTTGACTGATGGAAACAACCCTGTTCTTTTATTTTTGTATCTTCTTATTAATTTCGAATTCCATTTTTCGATTAAAAAGGGATAAAGCACGCTTTTTGTCGGGTCCTTTTTTTTTTTTTTTTTTGTATTTCTTCTTGTTGGGAGACGTTTGTTAATGAATAATATTATAAAACTTGAACTCTGTGAAAGTGAAACCAAAATTTTTATTTATGAATTTATCTTCTCAGTAAACTCACTAAAATATATGTAAGTTTTCATAAATGTACTCACATAATAACTGAATACTTAATGTAGTGAAAAAAAAATGTGTTGAAGAAAATAGAAGTTTTAATTTGAAATAAAACAGCATGCGTTAAAATTTTCGTATTACGTCTGAATTTTCCCGATTCGATAATATTCGTATAAAAAGGAAGACAAAAAATGCTCTTACTTAGCATGGTATAGCTGAACATTTCCTCTTCGACAGCTTCACAAAAAACTTAGAAAGAAAACAATGCTCTTACTTTTTCCTCCCATTTTTCTTTAATGGTGGGAAAGCAAGAAAGAAAACGCGTAAAAACAGGTCAATAAATGGATCTCTGAGCCTTTTTTCAATTGCTGCTTTTTCTGAGGTTGAGCGTGGCAGTCAATTTTTTTTCTTTTTTTTACCAAGATGAACTTAGACAATTTTCTGCCATCTGTCAGCTGTATTCGTGTGTAACGAGGAAACATAATGTTTATGGGCAAACGCTTTGCTGAAAGATTCTTTTTGTAATGTTATTTTTCTTTTTCTTTTTTTACAAAAATCCGCTTGCATTACAAGTACGGAATATAGTTATATGAAAGTATTAAGCAGTAAAATAATTAGCGTAAATAATATCGGTTCCATGTATTAAATGTATTGTGTATAGGACAACTTCAGACTTTGCAGCTGCTCTGATATTCATGATTTTTCTTATAAAAAAATTTACCCTGATCTTCAACTTTTTCTCCTGATATCACTGATGTTTTTTAAAAATTATTTTCAAGGGGCCCATCGGGTTTTTAGTTTGTGCATATTGAAAAGAGGCCAAAATTATTTAGAAAAAGGATCTTAATCTTAACTTTCAAACGTTAAAATTAGTAAGGCACTGTATAAACGGCAGTAATTGGTAATCGGCCGCTTTGCCGATTAATCGGCTGAAAAACTATTTTTTAAAATAAAATACTTTTGCATAGAACAAGTAACTGTACTAAAGGAATTTATATCCCTTAACTAGGGAGTGTAATACGGGACCAAAAATGCAATACCGACACTCGGTATTTTTTAAATCGGAATGCCGAAAAAATATACCTTAATATATATATAAAACCTTAATATATATATGTATAAAATATATATAAAATTTTAAAAATTTCTCAAGCACGTTTGGTCATATTTTGATATTATAGCTTTCTTTGTTACAACGATGATAGATAACAGAAGGATGGTTGATTGACAGTTTCATATACTGTATGTATGCTGAATATGTTATTTTTCTTTTTAAAAACATCACCATGCGAAAAACCTCAAAGCGCAAAGCTTTATTGTCTTCGTGCTAGTAAGTGTTTGACTAATAGTCACATGGCCGTAACCAGCAGACTTTTGTTTCGGAGGGAGTTTTACAACACACACACTCTGTGAAACACTTATATGGTCTATCAAATTTGGTTTCATGCGTATTCTACTGATTTTTGTTACAAGAGGATGTTTTTACAAAACGCCTTATTGTTACATAATGAATGAATTTCTCAATAACTATACCATAAACACACACTGAGTATGTACAATTTTTCAGTCATACTAATTTCATTTCACAAATAAAATTGAAATAATAATAATAACACCAATATTAATTTTGTCACAAAAAATGAATAAAAAAATTAAATAAATAAATAATGGAAAGCATTTCTTTGGATGAAAAATTTCGGAGGGGGTCGTATGCAAGGGGGTGGTTTATAGTGATAAACCACCCCCTTGCATACGACCCTGATATAGTCATAACAATCTTTCAGTAAGATACTACTAGAAATTTAACTTAAAGTATTGTCGATCAGAGCCACGAATGTTACACAGGTTGACCTCAGACCTCCCCCGATGGAAGGCCATCCTTTGTTCGGAGGCTGACTCTGCTACCACGGCTTTTAACGTTGCATTAACTTGCACTGTAAAAACAATTCAGAAACGTTCCAGGAAAATAATAGGCAGCTGACGTGCCCAATTTCTGCCAGTAACATATCTTGCAAAAACTAGGAACGTTTTCAGCAAAAGGTCAGTAGCCTTTCTGAAGAATTGGGAAATCTCCACTGTTAAACCAGTTAATTAGGTAGGTTTAATGCAATTAAAACATTCCTGATTTACCAAGAAAGCTCCGAGAGCATTAAATCAACTATGGCCAACGCTAAGAGAATTGCAAGTAAGAATCAAGCATCTCCCTCACCTATAATTCTTGCGTTTTTTAGGCTGCAGCTCTTATCCAGTAACTTATTTGCTCTCGCTGAAAGCTTAGTCACCCTGGTTGGGCAGTAGGCAGACTAAAGTCGATACACTTAATAAACACGCTCAGTCAGTCATTTTCACAAAGTGAAAAGTCTGCATTCGTGTAACTTGTAGCAACTCAGGAAACTTTTTTTTGCAAAGATACTTGATTTTACGGAGAAATGGATGAAAACCTGACTTGTGAAATCCTGAAACGTTTCATGAAAATAATCAGTAACGTTTCGTTTTTTTTTTATTTTTATTTATTTTTTATAGTGTCGGCAACAGATAAATACGAGTGTTCCAAAAGTTTTTTAAAAAGGGATCCCCCCGTTTACAGGAAAGTGTTCTAAAAAGCTGGAGATGGAGTCTGTATTCAAAAAAATAAATAAATAAATAAATAAATAAATAAAAATAAATAAATAAATAAAAATTAATATATAAATAAAATAAAATTAAAAAAAATAATAAATGCTCAAAATTACTTAAATGTGCTGAGCTAACGAAGTGTACTGAAAACTAATCCAAAAAGTGTGCTTTAAAGTGCTCTTAAAAAGACAACAACTGGTTATTTTTAAAAGGTTTTCAAAAAGTGATTTTAGTGTATATACTAAATGCGTTTTATGCGTTCATAAATAGAGCATATTTTAACCTACATAGCGTTGTTTTACATGCTTCATTGTCACTTAGTTCTTTAATAATCCTTTTCTTTTAATAAACTACAGTAGCAACAGAAAAAAAAACCATTTAACATATTCAAATTTACACTTGGTAAGTTAAAATAAGTTTTGAATGCCTGTTATATGTAGCAAAAAAAAAAAAAAAAAAATGCCTGAAAGATAAAGTTAGCACCACGTGAAGATTATAAGTTGTTCTGCGAAATTTATTGTTACATAACGCTCGTCAGAACCAGGTCTGCGGAGTCGGAGACAAAATGATCGACTCCGACTACAGGAGTTTAGGAACTTCGACTCAGACTCCGACTCTTTTACCCCAAAATTAGTCCGACTGCGACACTACAAACCCTGGCAGAGTTGCAGGGGCAGATAAATTTTGTAAGGGTGTAAAGTTTCAATGGCCAGCGTTCTCCAACGTAAAAGTATATCAATTAAGCATGGGATGGTGCACCCCTCATATGCCATGGTGCACCCCCCTCAAAATGAGATCATAACCTTTTCAAATTACACCTTCTCCCCCTAAATGTTTGAATGGCGCAACCTGCAGCTTGATCATAGTCCCTCAAATTTTCATCAAAAGTCATATTTCTTAAGGCAATATGCTGGTCACGTGAGAGCAATGAGATTACAGCTGATATGAGATTACAGCTATAAAATAGATGCAAAAAGCATATAATACTCACGATATGTGGTTTGAGGTGAAAGAGTGGTCTGAAAATACGTTAAACTCACGTATGATGATTGTTCTTTTGAAAATGAAAAAAAAAAAAAACAACAACTCAAAATAACAATAGCGCAATAAGCGAAACCAGTCAATCCTGTAGATTATGATGCAATGAGAAGAAATACAGTAAAACCTGTAAAGTTGACCACCTTTGTAAGTTGACCACCTCTCTATGTTGACCGCTTTTGTCAGGAACGGAATTAGTCCTATCTTATATAATGAAGGAAAACCTCTGTAACTTGACCACCTGTCTATCTTGACCACTAAATTTGGTTTGGAGTATTGTAAAAAACCCTTTGTAAGTTGACCACTTTGTTTATTTTTTAAAACTTTCTACAGCAAATTATTTTATTATATTATTTATTCATTAATTATTATTATTATTATTTTTTATAGCCTTCCAAAAATGTTTTTAATGTTTTGATGACAGATTAGCATTTTACTAACTAAACAGCAGCATAAAGCTTATGCTGCTCTTTATTCTCTGTAAGAAATTATATGCTCCACGTGGTTACATTGCGTAAAACTTGACAGGGATCCCAAGATTAATAACTCGGGATCTCCATAATTGCGCAATGGGGCTTTACGCGATTGACTTCTGCGCAGATGCATGAGAGCGCCTGAGTTCATATGGCTATAGGCAGCTATGAAGGCATGACTGCCAAAAAAAATCTCCTGACCGAATAGCGGGATAAATTTATGGATATCTCTTGACCGCTATTCGGGATAAAGGGCAAATTGGCTGCCCATCATGTATAATGTTTCCGTATATAGAAAATAAATTAGTTTGTGTGTTGTGAATGAACGGAGTCTCTTCAATTCTCTCCCTTCTAAAAGTGATACATGAAAAATATGACAAAGAAGAAGGGGCGAAATCCTCTTCATATTTTTGGTGCCCAGAAACTCTGGAAGGAGCCTTGGGATAAAAGGAGAGACTTCGGATTAAATTTCTACTCATGGGAACAAAGGTAAACATTTGAACCCTTTTTTGCTTGAATTTATTCAATCGATTTCGGAATCAAAATGGATGCTACGGAAAAAGCTAAAGTTAAAAGAACCTCGTTGAGAGGAAGTATTACAAAGTTAATTAAAAAATCTGAATCCATATTAGAATCTAAAGTTGAAGATACTAACTCTGACGAGCTAACTGAACTACTAGAACAAATAAATAAAAAAGAGTCAGAACTAAACATCCTGAATTCCGAAATCGAAGATGCCATAACCGATCCAAAACTCTTTGAAAATGAAATAAATGTAAGCGAAGAATATTCTGATAAAATAACAAGCATTAAAGTGAAATTAAAACGTCGGTTTGAAAAAGTAAATAATGATGAATGTGCATCTACTATTTCCGGCAATTCTCAACATAATGTAAATCAAGAAATCAAACCTATACCAACGTTCAGTTTGAAACTGCCCAAACTGTCAATTAAACCTTTTTATGGTGATTCTAGTCTCTTTTATGAGTTTTTTAACAGTTTCAATAGCGCAATTCACGAAAATGAAGCTTTGTCAAAAATTGAGAAATTTGTATATTTGAAATCTTTGTTGTCAGGGAAAGCATATAATATTGTATCCGGTTTTTCTTTATCTGAGAAGAATTATGATGAATGTTTGAATTTATTAAAGGATCGTTATGGCAAAGAAGAAACTGTAATTGCATGTCATATGAATAAACTGTTAAGTATTGAAGCTGTAAAATATTCTACAAATGTGAAAGGTCTAAGAAAATTGTATGATTCTTGTGAAATTAGTATAAGAAATTTAAATTCATTAGGAGTAACTTCGGGTTCTTATGGTCACCTTTTAATTCCGATCTTGCTTAAACTATTACCGTCAGATTTAGTTCTTGAATTTCACAGAAAGAAAGATCCTTCTAAAAGTGATGTATCTGAGTTAATAGCATTCATAAAGAGAGAAGTTGAGTGCAGAGAAAGCGCATTGAATGTGTTTGGAAGAGGCCCGAGCGAGGTGTCCGTTGACAGGAACCAGACCAGCTCAAACGATAAATTCAATCCTAAGAGGTATAACACTCCGTCCGCTGCTGCTTTAAACATAAGTTCCGCGTCAAATAAATTCTGTATATTCTGCCGCAGTAATCAACATTACGGATCGCAATGTAAGAATTTATCGGATGATAATAAACGCGCTAAGTTGAAGAAAGAAGGCAGATGCTATAAATGTTTCAGGCGTCATTTATCAAAAGACTGTAAGATTAAACTTAAATGCGATATTTGTAATAGTCAGTCACATATACGATTATTTTGCAAGAAAGAAAAAGAAACCGAATTAAGAGCGGAACCACCTGAAATCGAAACTGTTGTAAGTACGTCTCACTCAGAACATACATCAGTTTTATTACAAACTTGTAGCGCTCAAGCTTCGTCTGAAGATAAAATAGTAGACATAAATATTCTTTTTGACACAGCATCACAAAGAAGTTTTTTGCTACGAGAAGTAGCTGAAGCACTTGATTTAAAGCCATTAAGAAGAGAAAAATTACTAATTTATTCATTTGGGAAAAGAATTCCCGAACCTTCAGAGTTTGATCTCGTTAAATTTAATGTTAAAAGCTTACGAAACCCAGATATGACCTTCCAGATAGAAGCTTTAGTTACTAATCACATTTCAGGGGCAAGTTTAGAAAATAAAAATATTCCATCCCTTAAAATAAAAGAAATTGTGAAATTACATAACCTTGACCTCGCGGAATGCTCACGAGGGAAAATCCAGCTACTCATAGGAATGGATTACATTTTCGACATTGTAAAGGGAGCCCCCATAAAATTATCTAAACATCTATTCGCTCAGAAGAGTGTATTTGGGGATATTATTTCGGGTAAGATACCAACAACCTTCAATAAATCATCGGCTTGCTTTAGCGTTTCCGTTGAAGATGATTTGAATCAGCAATTAAAAGCGTTATGGGAAATAGAAGCGATTGAATGTGATACAGAAAAAGAATCCGTACATGATTTAGAGTTTCTTAAAGAATTTGAAAATAACTTAACGTTTGATAACGGCAGATATGAAACAAAATTATTGTGGAAGTTACCGAAAACTCAACTGAATAATAATTATGAAGTCGCTAAGAAAAGTTTCAATCGCCTGTCAAAACAATTAATGAACGATAAATTTTTACTTGAAAGTTATAATCAAATTTTGCGGGAACAATTGCGTGATAAGGTTATAGAAGAGTGCCAGGATCAGTCTATTTTAGAAAATTCATATTACATACCGCACAGACCGGTAATAAAAGAGGACTATGTAAAGACTAAAGTTCGGATTGTTTACAATGCTTCTTCGAAGGGAAAAAACTGTCTTTCGCTCAATGAGTGCTTATGTCAAGGACCGTCACTATTACCTTCCATTGCAGATTTAATTCTTAAGTTTCGTAGACATAAAATTGCGTTCTCCGCGGACTGTGAAAAAGCATTTTTACAGATAAAAATTCACGAATGTGACAGAGATTATCTGAGGTTCTTGTATTATAAAGATTGTGATTTTGAAAAGAATGTGGTTTCCTACCAAATAAATCGTCTGGCCTTCGGTCTAACATGTTCGCCATTTATTTTAAATTTTGTAATAAAGCATCATGTAGCCAAATATAGCGAGACAAATCCCTCGACATTTGAGATGTTGAATACGTCATTCTATGTTGATGACTTATTTTATGGATCTGACTCTGTCTCTGAAGCATATGAACTTACAGCAGAAGCTGTAACAATTATGAAAGAAGGCGGGTTAAATTTAAGGAAATTTGAAACGAATTCCCTCGAACTTAAAGAAAATTGGGAAACCAATAATGACATTTTCGGGGAGAATGCATACCCCACGGCTGCGTTAAAGGTTCTTGGACTAAAATGGTTCAATGTTGAGGACAATTTCGGAATTGAATTAAAATCATTACTTTCCTACATAGACGGGAATCTTCCTTGTACTAAACGATCAGTTCTTAAGACAGCAGCTCAAGTTTTTGATCCCATTGGATTTATTTCACCCTTTGTTATACGCATTAAGTGCCTTTTGCAACAACTATGGATTAAAGGGGTTGGATGGGATGAAGAACTACCAAATGAAGTGCAGCAAAAATGGTTGCAGTGGTGCAAAGAAATTCCAATATTATCTGATTTTAAGATCCCTAGGCATTACTTTTCAAACAAGGAACTAGATTTTGAATGTGTTCAACTTCATGTGTTTGGAGATGCAAATCAGGCTTGCTATGGAGCTGTAGTCTATTTTAGGTTCCAGAGTAACGCACAAGAACCAAACACCTCATTTATTATGTCCAAATCTAGAGTCGCACCTTTGAAACCATTGACTCTCCCTCGGTTAGAACTAATGGCAGCTCTTATTGCATCAAGATTAGCGAATTACATTAAACACCTTTTCCCGAAGATCAAAACAGTTTTCCTTTGGTCTGACTCCACCATTGTTTTGCATTGGATTAAAGGATCAGCTCGAAACTGGAAGCCTTTTGTAGCGAATCGAGTAACAGAAATTCAGAGCCATACTGATCCGCTGGACTGGAAACATTGTGAGAGCAAATTAAATCCTTCAGATATAATTACAAAAGGAAGCCGTGCTGAAGATCTACTGCATTCAGAAAAATGGGTTCATGGTCCTGCGTTCCTTAAGTTACCTGAAGAAAATTGGCTAGTAGGGAAAATGCCATCTTCGAAGTTTGAAGAAATTAAAAATGAAAGAAGAACGAAAATTGAATTTTCCTTACATTGTGCAATCAGAAAGGATGAGAGCCAAAAGGAACCTTTGTTAAAACTTGAAAATTATAACTCCTGGAAGAAATTAAAACGATTAACGGCATGGATCCAGAGATTTTGCAGAAATATCAGAAAAGGGAAGGAAGATCGCGATTTAGGAGAACTGAAAGCAGAAGAGATGGAAGAAGCAGAAATTTATTGGATTAAGTACGTTCAAGAAAAATGTTATCCAGAAGAAATCCACGCTCTCAGAGCAAATAACAAGCTTTCTACTCAGTCAAAATTACTGAAGTTGAATCCGTTTCTTTCGGAAAGTGGACTGCTTCTACTGGGTGGAAGACTGCAAAACGCAAATTTCTCTTCAACTCTCAAGCATCCAATTGTGCTACCATCCAATCATATCCTTGTGCAGATGATCATTTATGATGCTCATGAAAACGTGTTCCATTCGGGAGTGTCGGACACTCTAGTACAAGTCCGAGAAAAGTTTTGGATAATCAAGGGTCGCCAGGCCATCAAGTCCGCTTTGAGCAGGTGTATTGTCTGCAAAAGATTTAATGCTCTACCTGGAAAACAGGTAGTCGCACCACTTCCATTACCGAGGATTGAACAGTCATGTCCTTTTCATGTTATAGGCATTGATTATGCTGGTCCTCTTTACGTCAAGGATAAGGAGGAAAAACATTACATTTTGCTTATAACCTGTGCCACCACACGTGCAGTGCACTTGGAACTTGTGAATGATTTAACTGCAGAGACCTTTTTGTTGGCATTTAGAAAGTTTGTGTCTCGAAGAGGAATACCTTCTGTAATTTATTCAGACAATGCCAAAACTTTCAAACGATCAAATTTGGACTTGAAGACAATTTTTTCACTAATAAAACACCCAGAAGTTGAACGTTACTTTGCTGGGAAGAACATTAAATGGGTATTTAATGTGGAGAAGGCCCCTTGGTGGGGAGGTTTTTATGAGAGACTAGTGAGAAACGTAAAAACTTCTCTACGGAAAATTTTAGGTAAATCCTCCCTCACTACGGATCAACTTGAAACGACAATTGTAGAAATAGAAAGTGTTATAAACTCCAGACCGTTGACTTATTTGTACAACGAACAGAATGAACCATACCCGTTAACACCAGTTCATTTATTAGTAGGAAAGAGACTTCTAAGTTTACCATCAGTAAAATTACTTTGCAAGTCCCAAATCTCTACTAGGAGGTTGCTAATTAAACAATTTAACTATCGAGAGAAACTTATGGAATCATTTTGGAAAAGATGGTTAAGGGAATATTTGTTAGATTTAAATTCAGCACATTTTTCTCTAAACAAGGGAAAAGTAAAGGAATTTAAGGTAGATGATATAGTTTTGATTCGAGATGATTTTTTACCAAGAAATTTTTGGAAGCTAGGAAGAATTATTGCAACCTTCCCTGGTAGGGACGGGAAAATAAGAAGTTGTGAAGTAAAAACAGGCACGACAATTCTTAAAAGACCAGTGCAATTACTGTATAATATGGAACTGCAAGATTATTACTAGATACTTTTCAACGTATTTTTAAAAAGTATTTGTTGTACAGTTAAAATTTATTATATTTGCGTAAAAGTGTTCTAAATTATTGGTTTAAATATTAACTGTTTTTTATTTTGGTTCAAATTTCAATCATGTATATATTGTAAATAAGAAGTATTTGTTAAAGTTATGTTTTCATTATTGTATTTGTAAATATTGTATATTTATCTTACTCTTCAAACTGTTAGATTTTTGTATAGATTATTGATACATATTTTTTCTTTTCTAGTTCAAATTTAATGTTAATTAAAATTTGCTCAATTTATGAATAAGGAAAATGAATAACTTATGAATGTGAAAAATCTATGATTATGAAAATTTATGAATATGGTAAGTAATTAGTTACATAAAATATGGTTTAAGTAAATTCATGGCTGAATTGTATTCAGAAAAATTAAAGAATGGAAAAAAAAAAAATCTTGGAGTTCAGGTAGGAGAAATTCTGCATCTGACAATTCTTATGGCAATTTGATAATTATCTTTATGGTCCATTCTTTAGCTATTGAAAAAATATTTACTGGTTTTGAAATGTGATGAATGAATACTTAATTCTGTATTTCATACAATTATAATGTTTGGAACTTGGATAGAATTTATGAATATGATTTAGGAAAATGTATGGTATTTTAATATATCTCTGAATTTGATTTAAAAAAAAAAAAAATAAGATTCTTGACTATGAACTCATGTGCTCTCAAGAAAATAATGATGAACCATTGTTCATCCGGGGGGAGTGTGTAAGAAATTATATGCTCCACGTGGTTACATTGCGTAAAACTTGACAGGGATCCCAAGATTAATAACTCGGGATCTCCATAATTGCGCAATGGGGCTTTACGCGATTGACTTCTGCGCAGATGCATGAGAGCGCCTGAGTTCATATGGCTATAGGCAGCTATGAAGGCATGACTGCCAAAAAAAATCTCCTGACCGAATAGCGGGATAAATTTATGGATATCTCTTGACCGCTATTCGGGATAAAGGGCAAATTGGCTGCCCATCATGTATAATGTTTCCGTATATAGAAAATAAATTAGTTTGTGTGTTGTGAATGAACGGAGTCTCTTCAATTCTCACCCTTCTAAAAGTGATACATGAAAAATATGACAAAGAAGAAGGGGCGAAATCCTCTTCATTCTCCAAACTTGTTTTTCATTTGTTGTTCTATTTGAGATAGCTTTTTGTACTCTGTTCAATGAAAATAGGTGTCAGTAGAAAAGTTCAAAGTCTTTTCTTTGAGTTGCAATATGTTGTGGCAACACAGGAATTGTGCTAAAAAGAGCAGGCCCGGATCTATAATACAATTTGCCCCCCCCCCCTGCAACAAAATATGTAGGGTCCCTACCTAGTGGCCACCAGTGTCTACTTGTAAAGTGAATAAGTCTTAGTGCTAATTTTTCTATATTTCTCCTATTTCTAGGGTCGTTAGCCCTTTTAAGGACGCGGGCCTCTCGCACTGGGGGTACGCAGATCTGGGCCTGCTAATGAGTACAGTTACATGTTTCTGGTGCAAGGGATTAAGAGAAAGGACATTTTAATTTTGCCTTTGTGAACTGGGAGAGTCGTGCTTATTGCTCTTTGTGCTGTAAGTTGTACAAAAAAGGTTTGAAATCGAAAGTTAGTTGAACTTGAGATTAATAAAAAGTATGAAAGATTATATTAAAATTAATTGAAAATGGAGAAAATTAGCCGACAAATATGGAATTACTAAAACTACAGCGTCTAATATGGTTAAAAACAAGGAAAAAATAACAAAATTATTTAAATAGTATTTTTAATTATTGTTTCACTTTCAATAATGTTAAACAATGAAAGTGTGTTGAACATAAAGAATAAGGGTGAATTACTCAAAAAAATGAATACATGGTGCAAGAAATGACAAAAAAAAAAAAAGATCATTACCGCCCTTTATAAGTTGACCACCTGCCTAAGTTGACCACCAAAGTACTGCACCGCGAGTGGTCCAACTTACACAGCTTTCACTGTATCTTAGAGCCAAGCAAAAAAAAAAAAAAAAAAACACAGTTAAACTCAATTCCAAGTACTGTTTTTTGGATCTAAAAAACTGAAGTATAATAGTAATTACAAGAAAATGCTTGTCACGGGGGTGTTTGCTGACCCTTTGACTCTCCCCGGAATCCGCCCTTGGAGTTGCAAACTTTGGGGGAAAATGACCCCGACTCCGACTCTTGGAGTTTTAAACCTTCTACTCCCGACTCCGACCCCACAATCCTGGTCAGAGCTTTGAAATCCACCATTTTGTCTGTAAAATAACATCAAATTTAATGTCTCCTACAAATTCTTGCGAACTCAGAAATGGATTTCGATTTGAGTTGCAATGTTAATTTTCCATTCAGAGTAACAAAACTATTTTAAACGCTAGCAAAGGAGGAAGAGGAAACTTTCTCTGAATGACACCGAGAAGCCATCTGCTTAACGTTCAATGATTTTGTTTTTGATTAATTGCCTAATTATCTCCCCTGGGATGATTTTCGAGAAATTCATCTATATTATAATGAGAAGCGTTAACCGTGTTTAGCGAAACTTGTTAAGCTGCTTTAACGATATGCCCATAACTTACGAGGATTATCTCTGAAGATGTTTGAAAACTTTATCATACTTTTTGCTGAGAATGTTGAAGCAAGATTGCAAAAATTGTCTTTTTTGCAAGGTAGTCTCCGGAAATAAAAATTAATTTTTTTGAACTATCTTTAACAAATTTTATTGTAATAAAGACAGTTTTGCTTCATTCGCTTCCTTTTCAAGTTAAAACTATACCGTAAACAAGATAAACAGAAGTGCCTAACAGCGAGGGCGCACTTCCATCAAATTTCGCGAAGACCCTCCGCCAAAAGCAAGAGGATTCCTTAAGAAGTGAAAAATACCCCTTAAAACACACCTCCCTAAGAATTTCAATGGTGCAGTCTGCGCCATGACCCCCCCCCCTCTCCTAGGTGGGCACCTCTGAGATAAAACGATTTTTAATCTCTACATGCAGGATAAATTTGGGTAAGAGGAAACAGTAATTTAATGTTTTATTTTTTGATTCTTCCCTTTCAATTAGATGAATTGAGACACGAAATTTTGTGCATTGTGTTCAAGTTTACTCTCTGAGAGTAACTGGGTATGAAAATTGGCTTTTTGACTTTCGCAATCGATTGATCCAAGTTTCTTTTTACCCCTGGGACTTGGAAACACCCCATTTATTTCCCAATTAGTTTAATGTAGGTAGATAATCGCACTAAACACAATCAATTGAGAACTTCTAAAAGTTCTGCGCCATCGATACTCAATGAGACTCTCAGGGCCCAAGCAAACCGCTAAATTTTCTAAATGTAATCCGACATCATTTAAAAAGAAAAAAATCATACAAAAAATTACATTATGCGCTGAACAGTTGAAAAATACTCACAAAGGTGTAATTTACATCGATATTTAGCCTTCAAAAAAAGAGGAAGATTGAAAAACTTTATCTCCATTTATCCCAGAATACAGTATTGATGGGGTAAATAGAAGCTCCCAAGGGCGCCCGTATGCAAAATTGCAAGGGAGGGGGGGCTCAGATATTTTCCCCATGGGTTAGGAGGGTATTTTTCCCATGGAAATCGATTTCAGGACAGATTAGAGTAATTGAAATATTTCACTTTTAATAACTTATTCATTAAAGGCTGGAGAATAAATGTTTTTACATTTTGTCAAAACAAAAGGTAACAAAAGCAAGGAAGTTCTAATTTCAAGGAGAGAGGAACTCGAGTCCCCCTTGCCCCCCCCCTATATGGGCGCCCTTGGAAGCTCCTGAACTGCACATCAAAAATAGCGAGTGAAAGTAATAGTTAAATGATTTTAGTAATTTTCCAGATGACATGTTTTAGTTAAATAAATGAGTTACAGAGTTTGAGCAATGCCCTTTTTTAGTCCCATTGATAATGAAACACTCTGTACATTACATACATACATCTATACTGCCGTGTGCAGATAAAAGGCAGTAACTACAAATTTTTCACATTTCATTTTTTTTTTTTTTTTGCATTTTTGTCATCTATTGTAAGTTATCTTTATTGCACAAGCTCGCTTATTTGGTTTCCGCTGAAAAAAAGACGCGAAAAAAAAAAAAAAAAAAAAAAACTGTCTAATTCGAAAATTTTCCTATTGTTACTATTGAATTCAACACACATTTCTTTAAATATCTCGAAAACTCACTTCTGCAGATCCTGCTGTTTACCTACTCACGACAGTATACATAAACAATGAAATGATCTGCAACAAATTTGAAGTGAAGGTAATTTTGTTTCGTTACCGCTTAAGGTGCCTACTTACCTTAGTGGTTTTCCATAAATAACGTCACACTGTTTTCCAACATATTTGGACTCCTTTACTCTTTGTCACAAAGTATCTGTACGTTGCGTCACAGGAAAAATTACTTACCAAAAAAAAAAAAAAAACGTACTTTATATGTGTAAAGACAAGTCACACAACATCATTGAGTTTTCCCCAGCCAAAACTGCCGTTTTTATTATCCTTCCATGGAACAAGACAAAAACTGCTCCTTCTTTAAATTAAAGTAGAAGTTAAGAATTAAAGTAGAAATTATTAAAATGGAAATATAATCAAACAGTATCACACTTCCGATTTCCGATTCCGAGTCACAACTGACTACAACTGTTTTTATGTCGAGGACTGCATACTAAGTGCTAGTGATGGGCATAATCGAGATCTTGGGAATCGAGTACTTCTGATAATCGAGTGTTTGACAATCGAGAACTTTTCAAGTCAATCACTCGAGTGATTGATAATCGAGATCTTTTGAAATCGAGAACTCGAGTGATTGACTTCTCGAGATCTTTGGAATCGAGTACTCGAGCGATTGACTTCTCGAGATCTTTGGAATCGAGGACTCGAGCGATTGACTTCTCGAGATCTTTGGAATCGAGTACTCGAGCGATTGACTTCTCGAGATCTTTATAATCGAGTACTCGAGCGATTGACTTCTCGAGATCTTTATAATCGAGTACTCGAGCGATTGACTTCTCGAGATCTTTATAATCGAGATGTTTTTAATCGAGATCTCGAGATGTTTCAAATCAAAATCTCGAGACGTTTGAATCGAGTACTCAAGTAGTTCATTTTCTGAGCTTTTCCAGAATTAAGTTTACTGCTACAGGGGTGCTTACTAAAAGGGGGGAGGGGACATGGTGCAGCCAGTGTCACTAAAATTTTGAGGTCTAGTTTTTTGAGAGGGTTCTTTAAATCTCATTTTCGAGAGGGGGGGGGGGTCCATAGCGCAGCCTGCGAAACTGAAATTTTTAGAAGTGATTTTTTGAGAGATTTTTAAATTTTATTTCGGGAGTTGGGGGGAGCTCTTTCTAGACGGATACCCCGTAACATTTGATAGGGTGCGCCATATCACCCAGCGAAAGGGGGTGGGGGGATACCCTTAACTTTTGGAACAGTTGAATTCCCGAGTTGTTTTGGCAGGGGTACGCTCGAAATAGGAATGTGCCATTAAGCCTATCATTTAGGGGTATAATAAGGGGCGAACCCTCCTGGCTTTTAGAAGTTATTGTATTCATTGCTTGTCAACACTACTGTTAGCTTATCAGAAACTAGGAGCCCGGCATTTGGACGATCCGGCTTGAAGTAGTACAGTCGACGCTCATTATAACGACCACACATTATAAAGACCATTCCATTATAACGACCAGTGGTAAAAGCCCGAACTTTGTCCCTATGAACTTAATGTTAATTTGCTTTCGGTATAACGACCGTTCTGTATCTTCTAATCCAATACAACGACCGAATTCAGCGGGCACTATTTCCGATGTTTTTCCAATAAAGCGAATTTGTAGCTTGAAATGATCTTGATAACTGTTTACAGACAGCTGCATGTAGTCTTCAGTGTTCAATCCAGCTTTGAGAGGGGGTGGGAGTACTACTCAAAACAGCACAGAAAAAAAAGGGGGGTATAAAGTGAAATTTCCGGATTCCGAAGTAAAAGGGGTTGACACATTTTATGTTAGTTTGGTGTTTGATCACGTGGTTTTTAAGATCTTGGCAGTTTTGCATCTCTCTGAAGCAGCATGGAATGAAGTCTCAGAAAAGACCCTCAAAAATTGCTTTCATCATGTTGATTTTGAAAAGCAAAAGGAATTGGAATCTACTGCTGAAATGCAAAAGCAACTCTCTGAAGTCAGGCAATCCAAGATGAAAATTTCGATGAAGAAGATGAAATGCTGTAAAATGTTTTTAAGAAAATGAAACTGGATGAAGAGTTAAACTAAAACAATTATGCTAACATCAATTCTGATTTAGCATGTGTTGAGCATCTGTCAGAAGATGAACTATTTCTCGATACTGTGCACAAAAATTAATTGATGTATCATGATCAGATGAAGAAGGAATTGACACAAAAGTTTCTAGTGTGAAAAGTTTTGAATGTTCAAGGGAATTTTAAATGTTCTTTCAAAAGCACACTACTTATCATCTATAACTGAAATGGAAAATTGTGTTTTGCAAAAATCATGTGCGTTAAAAAGGCAAACAAGTGTTTCTGATTTTATCTTCAGAAAATAAATGATTTTTAAGTAAACGATTTTTGAATATGTAATCAGTTTTTTCCCATATTTTCTACTTTAAAATCGGTCATAATATTTTTCACCCATTATTTTTAAAAAAATGTCTATGATAAAAAATACTTTAGGAATTTAACTGGAGTCTTTGAAAAAAATGCAAACTTTATTAGAGCAACATAACATGCGTGATGCATGTATATATGTTTTTTAACTTCTACCTCTTATAACGACCACCCATTATAAAGACCTTTTTCTCTTGGGACGGAGATGGTCGTTATATCGAGCGTCGACTGTATAAACTTTTATAAGTTTATGGGTGGCGGCTAAAAAACTGGCAACGGGCCCTTCACTCTTGGTGGCCCTCAGGGGATTCCCCGGAGTGATTGAAATGATACGCTATCACCCCTCTCCCTTCCATCTCAATTTGTGTAACGGGTTGCTTTCTCGATTTTTATTTATTTATTTTTTTTTTTTTACATTCATTTTGAGTGATTTATTCGAACGGCTATGCATTTAAAGTAATGATTCTCAGATATCACGTGATTATTTCGAACGGTTGCTATCTTAAACATAAAGTTAATAATGTAAACAGGTAGGGGAATCGTTGCTCTGCGCAAAAGGACTCATTTATTCTTGTTTATTGCTTTTGCTTTTTTTCTTTTGTGTGTTCTTGTTAGTAGAATTATATTAATCTGACTGCTACATAAGGTGGGAGGGGTAAAATATTTTCTGGCTGCGTTTTCCTGAAGATTGGGATTCCCGGCGCATTGAAAGTTACAAGTGTGGCTTGAAGTGCATTGAAGTTCATGATTTTTTTTTTTTCTTTCTTGATTCGCTCTTTTTTATTTTTCATTCGCTGATTTAAATATGTAATTAAAAGTGCAGGGAGTGAAGTTGAAATGTTTCTGAATGCATTAAAAAGAAATATTGAAAATTGTCGTGTGGGATTAGTTTTAGCTTCCACTCTTTGACCTATTTTTTCAATAAAAATTATATGTTACACAGATTATTGTTTTTTATATATATATATATATATATATATAATTCTATGCGCAAGATATTTGTAACTTCTTGTGTGCGTAGCATTTATTTTTGCTTGCGTAGTTGAATTTTAAATGCTTTTCTTGTTTTACTCGCTTCTGTTTATGTCATATTCCTTATATTTTTAACGTCATATTCCTTATATTTTCATAAATGTTGATTAGTATATTATTTACTCAACTTAAAAATTTGGAGTCAATTGATGTGCTGATTTTATGAGTTTTTTTTTTTTTTTTTTTTGTAAAGTGTGTTGAGGCAAAACTGCTGAAAATGCTTTGGTTTGCGACGGTCCATTTCGAAATTTAAGGTTTCGTAGCTGCGCTTCATTTTCCGTGTGCTGGTCCTCAAAAAGGACAAATTGATTACCAAAAGTTTCTCTGAAAAGCAGATTACGTATTGGATTTTCAAATTATCCGAGACGCTCGATAACCGAACATTCGACAACAAGCAATATATTATACAAGGATTCCCACGAGAGAGAGAGAGGGCGGGGGGGGGGGGATCTATTGCGCAGACGGCGCCATTGAAGTTTTGAAGAGGAGAGGGTAACTTATAAGAGGGCTTTTCGTCTTATTTTAGGGGGCTCTTGTTCTGGGGGTTCTTCGTCGCATTTGAGGGATGATTGTCATCGCCAGGGGGGAAGGGATGGGCACCACTGCATTATAAACACATTGCGTTAAAACGTTTCACAAACGTTTTGACATGGTTGTCACAGCGTTAACAACACACAGCGTTAACAATCGTTTTAAAACCTTTATCTCAACGAAGTGTGCTCTCTGAGTAACCCCATGCGAAAAAAAAAGGACTCCAGAAGCAATTATTTGATTTTGAAACCTTATAGAATGACAAAGGTGTTCGTCTGTTCCTGTGAGCAATGGCGCGCCTCTTATGACAATTCCACCTCCCCCTCCCCCTAAGAAACAATGATCCGAAAAAGAGCTAAGACCACATTAAATTCTCAATTACACAGTTTGTGCAATACTAGTTCAATATATTTTTAAGTTTAACAACTCTCAAGTTTAAACCTGCTAGTGTCGCCCAAAGACTCGCCCGTATTATCATTATCACTCACTTTTTAATAAAATTGTACATATTTAATCTTAATAACTGTCAAGTTCAAAACAGTATGGAAAGCGTTTCTCTACCCTTTGTTTCAAGATTTCACCGCCGAATCACACCAGGGGCAGATACAGAAAACCATTATGGGGAGGGGGGTCGTGTTGAAGAAAGCCCCCCCCCCATGAACGAAATTCCCGTTTTTGATACGAAAAATGTCTGAACGTGTTTGGGAGTCAATAAAAAGCATCAAATCGATCAGGAATGAGGCACCTAATTGGAGATAAACGTTGCAAATTAATTTCATGAGCAATGAAACGAAGTAGTAGTTCAAATATTTACTTTGAAAAATAATTAATGAAATGAAAAGATACTGTCATCGTTTACATTTTATGCATGAAGTGTTTGAACACAATGTGTACGGATATGTAGGTTTAGGGTGGGAGGGAGGGGGTCATGACCCCCATGACCCTCCCGTTGTATCCGCCACTCACACAACGCATGCCCCTTCATAAATCCGCTCATATGATAATTAACAACTTTCGTTCGAAAAATATCGTTCGATCATTATGAAATCTCTCAAGTATCGAAAATTCGACGCCAAACATTCAACTATAACCCCATTCGAATAAAGCAAGCGAAAAGCAATCATTCGATTTTAAAATCATTCCAAATCGATCCATCCCAAGAGCGAAGGCGCAACATCTATAAAGCTCTTCCCCAAGAGCAATACCCCCAAAAGAGACAAAATCTCCTAAAAATTACAATCCCACAGTTTGTGTCAAAACCTTTTTGCACCTATAGGAAGGAATTACAGTTAGAAAATTACAGAAGTAAAACTTGTTTTATTAAGAAATAAATAAATACCTTTGTGCCGAGAAGTAACATGAAATAACAAACGTTTTGTATCCCAAATATACAGAGCACTGCAGAAACATTGTTTTGGAGTTTTAAGGTGCTCTTTTTTCAACAAAATAGTAAGCTTTTGCATGTAAGGAGCCATTCATTAGTTACGTAAGGATGATTTTGGCAATTTTTGACCCTCCTCCCCCCATGTAAGGTTACGGAAGATTTTTTGAACCCCTCCCCTATTCTTACGTAAGATTCCATTTCGTTTTTCAAAATAATAAAATAACGAATCTAACATCACTGGAATCGAAATTAAATTTACTATTATTAAATTAAACTTTTTTGTGTAATTAAATATTTACTAGAAAATAGGAATTTAGACTGAATGTTTTTTCGACATTTTTTTGTATATAATGCGATACTAATTAAAAATAAAACATGCCATGCATAGTGAGATTCTTTTATTATGTTTAACATTATTCATTCTTTGTAAAACAAATTAAAAACAGCTTATCCTAATACGTTATTTATTTTCCAGACGCAAATGAAATATATAATCCCTGTCAAATCACTTGACCGCGCAATTTCAAATGTAAAACATCGACTTGGAAAATATTGCAAAAGAATGGGTTTGAACCCCCCCCCCCCCCCCAAATATATAGACATTTTTCCAACCCCCTCCCCCTCAGGACCCTTACGTAATTAATGAATGGTCCCTAAAGACATCCAGTAATGTCCCTACATCCACAATCTCACTATTTTGCGTTGAAAAAGAAAGGTTCCTTGAAACCCCGAAACACGTGTCTGCAGTTATGTGTATATTTGGACTCTAAAACGTTTGTTAACACCTGTTACACTTGTATCATTACCCAATGGTATAGTCGAAGGTGGACGTAAGGGGGAAGGCGACTATTCAGGTTTTCAACTTAAGTATTCTGCTTTTTACCGGAAATATAATTTTAATTTTAATGCCTCTCAAGTTAGAACCTTATTAGCGCCCCCAACCTTCACTTCCACCAAACATATCATTAGACTACCAAAGCATCCCAAAGGATCTTTTAATCAAGCATTCGACAGCATACATTCAATTATAACAATATTCGAATGAAACATTCGAGAAACAACTATTTGATAATAACACCATTTAGATCGCAAGGGTATCTATTCCTCAACTGTGCTGGCACCCCTTTTAAAATCAGGACCCCCTCCCCCCCTCAAGAAGGATACTCCCTAAAAAAGACTAACGTCCACTAAGAATTTCAATGGCGTAGTCTGTGCCATGACCCACCTCCCCTGTGGGCACCGTTGCGCAGCCCGTCAGTCACTCCAAATTTTTCTGGGGGAAGGGTTCAATGCAAATTTTTTCGGAAGACAACAAAAACCATGCGCATTCATAAGTAAAATCATTATTTTTTCAAAGCCAACCTTCCGACCCCCTAAATGGCGGATACGCTCCTGCAGCTGAAACACTTCTGAAGCAGGGGTACCAACCCGCCCTGAGGTCAAGGGCACCCTTCTCAATATCGCAGAGACCTCCTTCCCCCCCAAAAAAGAGAAAAATACCCCTCAAAACACCCTCTCCCCTCAAGAAGGATATTTCCTAAAAAAGACGAACGTCCACTAAGAATTTCAATGGCTTAGTCTGTGCCATGATCCACCTCCCCTGTGGGCACCGCTGCGCAGCCCGTCAGTCACTCCAAATTTTTCTGGGGGAAGGGTTCAATGCAAATTTTTTCGGAAGACAACAAAAACCATGCCCATTCATAAGTAAAATCATTAACTTTTCAAAGCCAGCCCTCTGACCCCCTAAATGACGGATCCGCCCCAGCAACTGAATCACTTCAGAAGCAGGGGTACCCCCCTGAGGTCAAAGACGCACCCCACTCAATATCGTAGAGCCCCCCAAAAAATGAAAAATGCCCCTTAAAACATCGCCCCTAAAAATGTCAATGGCACAGGCAACGCCATGACTCCCCCCCCCCTCCCTTTCTAGGTGGGCACCCCTATCAGAAGTCAACTATATTGAGAGGTTCATTCGATTATCAAATCGGTCGAAAAATACATTGCTCGAGTGATTGACATCTCGAGAACTCAACATCTCGAAAACTCAACATCTCGAGAACTCAAGATCTCGAGAAGTTCAAAGCGAGAACTCGAGCAGTTGATCGCTCGAGCACTCGGAAAGTGACAATCGAGAACTCGAGCAGTTGATCGCTCGATTACTCGGAAAGTGATATTCGAGAACTCGAGCAGTCCATCGCTCGAGAACTCGGAAAGTGATAATCGAGAACTCGAGAAGTTCATCGCTCGAGAACTCGAAAAGTGGTAATCGAGAACTCGAGATACGATAATCGAGAACTCGTGGTAATCGAGTTCTCGAATGATCTTGAATAATCGAGTGATTCGATTATGAGAACTCGATTATGCCCATCACTACTAAGTGCCTTGCCTCCATTATTTTTTATACCGATAGATGGCAGCACCATCACCGGATCGAACAGTTAATCAGAATTTAGAACTAGACCAGGAGCTAATAGCTGCCTGGTGCTAGCACCCCCAGAGGTATCGTTTCACTTGGAGGACATTGAGACCACGAGCATATTTAACGTCGTCCAGTCCCCTTTAATGACGACGGTGGGTCTTCGACCATCGAGGTTCGAACTCGGGACCCTCCGGCCCCGAATCCGACACTCTTCCGATCGGGCTACCACGACCCCAGTATCACACTTCACCTTACCTTCTCCCCTCCCTGTGCCACATGTCACGAAAAAAAGGTTAAAATGTTAAAAAGTTAGTATGTTTGACTTAATTCTCGTTTGACAGAAATTAGATACTAGAAAGTCGATGTTGGTGTATGAAATTCCTTACGGTTCAAAGTCTGCGAGGAGGAAGCTCCGGACCTTTAATTTGTTTATTTTTTAACTTGTGATACCTTGTTTCAACTCTTAACAATTGTGTTTCGTATACTTACTTTTTCAGTTTTGATATTCACTGTTTTTTTTAAAATATATTTTTTGATATTTTGTTTTAAATATTCAGCACTCCCCTGCCCCTCATTAGTCTATTGCCTCCTTGAAGAGCCAAATCGCCCCCACGTTGGGAACCACTGCTTTAGATATCCTATTGAAATCTTTTGCGCATGCAGGATTTTTTGCTTTCACATTCATTCCGTTTGCCGGTCAACCCCAAGTAGTTTCGACAGTAAAATGCTAACAGTCAATCTGATATAATTTTAAATCTTAAGCAACTGAGTCGGTAAGGCTGTTTTGATAGTAACTTCAAGAAATTACTTTTCCAGAAAGTGGCTGCACTGCTGTCAGAGACTATCGGTGGCCTGATCGGTTGCATCGGACTCGTGACAATCCACCGTCTTCATTAATGGTGACTGGGGGGACGTTTACAATGAGGCAGTGAGAAGCAAAAAGGATATTAGTGGCAAAATTATTGGAGATAATCGGTATAAATGGTAAGTGAACCTCTCTTCTCTCTTGGGGCAAGAGATAGTACTTGTAGTCCTGGTAGTTGCTGCTGTACAGCACGATTAGGGGGAAAAATAATTAAAGCCTACCTAGGAAATTATCTTTATACGCGTTTTATTCAAAACTTGAAAATGTCCACTTAATCCCTTTGCCTCTCACTGCCTCATATGATCGTGGTCATAATGTTTTCTAAGTTAAAACGATACCTCTGAGGGCGTGACTAAGGATTGTTCGGTTTCTGATCTAAATCAAAAAATCAGAGCTGCCTTCAGGGTCCCATCCAACTGATTAAACCACAAATAGTGGTAGGGTACGGGGGACCCAGGGTAGTGAAAAGTGAAAAGTGTCAGAGACTATCGAGAAGACTTAGGTGCCTCTTTGAATTAAGCTATTGTTCGTCAGAGTCAAAATAGCGTTGTCAATTCAAAAATCTCGAAACTTCAGCTGGACGTTCAAATATGCACTTGTGCCTGGATGCAGAATCTGAGGAAGAATCTCTCGTACGGTCTGATGCATTTAGGAGTGATAAAATGGAGGGAGTGAAGAACTTTTACTCGTGAAGTCAAGAACCCAAGTCACGTGATAAAGTTTAAAACAAAGCATTGGAAAGAATCAGGTTTCTTTCGCTTGTTTCACGCAATACGTGCCATACGTGCCAAACATGTCATCGTTGTTGAGTCAGGTGACTTGGGTTCCTTCGGTCAGTTTTTGCTAAACCAACGATTGGACTTGCTCCCTCCATATATTAATTTCTGCTCTAAAGTCTGATATCGTTTAGTTTTCAATCTGAAATGGTTTTATAGATGGCTAAATGAGATTTGACTGTTAATAACTGCGTTTAGACTCGAAGGTGCGAGGATGAAACGTTTCAAGAAGAATACTGTCATGGGCAGGTAAAGGGTAGTAACTGCAAATTTTTCATTTTTCATTTTTTTTTTGCATTTTTGTCATTTATTGTACCTGATGGTTACTGTACAAGTTTGCTTATATGATTTCGGCTGGAAAAAAATGCAATAAAACGTCTAATTCCAACATTTTCCCCATTGTTAGTATTGAAATCCCAAACGCGTTTCCTTAAATATCTGCACCAAATTCTGCAGATACTGCCGTTTACCTGGCCATGGCACATTTCGACATAATTGTTATGATTGTTGACAGAAATTAACTTTGAAACATATTTTCATCTATTCAAGTATAATGGTAGCTGTGTGTGTCAACTTGAACGCCTTGCTGAAGTTCTTTTTAAACATTTTGGTAATATTGTTTTTACTATAGTTATGTTTAGTGAACCTGGCAACAGATAGAAATGTTTTTAGAATTCGTACTTTGGTTTGTGTGTGTGTGGTTATATGGTTCCAAGCTAATTATATAAGATTATTCTACGTTTAAGTTGTTTCAATATGTAAGAATTATATCCTGTGTACGTTATGTGGTGTTGTGATCAAAAAATTGTGTACTTGGGATAACGAAGTTTTATTTGAGTAAAAACACCTGTCCCTTGGTCCAAACTTTGCTGAGCTTTCAACAGCACAAGGTAAGTGGACATTTTTCTACTAACTGTAGTCCGTTTTTTTTCAATTGCATTTATCATTTTAATTATTGAATGTAGACGTAATTTTTTCGCATTCCTCTCTGGATCTAGCTTCTGTTGCGATTCTTTATCTTTGTGTTTATTTTCTGAAAAAGTAAAACATAATTGAAAATACGATGGAGTTTTTAAACTGTTCTAGGCTTTTACAAGTATTTAAAAATACTATTTCGACAAAAAATGGTTTGTTCATGAGCGATAATTTTTGCCCTACCATAAGACATGTAAAATTGGGCAAGAAAGGCTGGATTTGTATTGTCGGCTGAAAAAGGCAGTACTAACGGACTATGACTCTACAAATTTAAAAGTAATAGCAGTTTCGCTGAAAATATTTGTTTTAATTAGGACATAAGTACTTCGAATTGAATAAAATTTAGAAACAGTAGTTGAGGGACATTTAATTCAAGTCATGACATTTGCTCAAAATCGCGTGAAAACATAAATTTGTTGTCTTGCTCGAAGGGGCTTAAAACAAATGAAGTAACGTTTGGAATTGTAGCTGTACACAAGGAAGTTCACAGAAATTTTCGGGCTCGTCACAAATAACTTTTCCGAGCTCCCCTCCATATTGTTTTCCCCTATATTTCACGCCTAGTTTTAAAAATATTGGCCGCCCCTTCATGCTCGGGCCCGGGCCTATAGGTGTCCGTCCCCTCCCCCCTGTGCACGGCCCTGGATGTACATATATAATATGTGTATGCAATTTTTTGCATAGACTTTGCGATCCCCCCTGCATGGAAGAGTGTGTTGATACACCTGAACACATGTCATTTTATTATTTATTTAAAAAATAAGTAATTGATAATAGAGTAAACTCTCATCAAAACGGATTTCGCATAATCCGGCCACCATTTAGATGCACAAATTGTATAAATCAAAGGCGAGTTAGCACAATTAGGTATTTTTGTAATGTAGTTTTGCATTTTTCTCTTATGCAGATTTATATTTCATTCTCTTGAACTCAAAACATAATGTTTACTTTTAAGAATTGTTTGTTTATATATATATATATATATATATATATATATATATATATATATATATATATATATATATCTATGTGTGTGTGTGTGTGTGTGTGTGTGTGTGTGTGTGCGTGTGTGTGTATAAATATATGTATATTGATTGAATTTCACTGGTAACTACTGTTGTTTTAAAACACGATGCTGTCATTGTTACATGAATTTGTCGATTCCTTAAGCTGACGAGATTTTCTTTGTCCGATCGATATTCATGCCCAGGTTTTTTTTTTTAGTTTTTTTTTTCCTGCGTATGCTAGTTTGTCATTTTCGACAAAATGCTTCTGCAATTCAAAATTAAAAAGAGGTGTACTTCACGTTTGAAACTGTTGTCCGTTTCCAAAGACTGTTTAAACAAAAGTAACGGAAAGATTGCAAAATGATATTTTCATTACTAGATGTTGAGATGAAGTTGTGTGCACCATGGTTTTATTTTTTCTATTTCCCTGATCATCACTTTCCCTTTTGTGAAAGTTATTTTCGAGGGTAATTTCTAATGTATCTGTCCTATGAATAATTTATTCCATCCACCATTTGCAGGAATACTTTATGATATTTTCTTTATATATTTGTCTCAACTATACTGAAATTTGGCAAAAAAAAAAACTTTTTCTTGTTAGTAAAACAAATAGTAATTTGTTGTCAGCGATATTGGTACGTTGTAATGCGACGTTTTATACTTGGCAAGAAAATATTTAGAAAATATATAGTGCCTTGAAGATTTGCAAAGAGGTAAAGCTTAATCATTTGAAACATATTTTCAGATATTTACATAATTATTATTATAAAGAATTTTTAAACGTACGCGAAAAGGAATTAGAGAAACTAACAAGTTTATCGTAAATTTTAAACCAAGGGGGCTAATAACAAAAATCAAACACGAACCTCTCCTGCTCAAGTAAAATGATGTTAATATTGGAAATGTATCGTCTCTCGGAAGGAAATCACAACTAGCTGTAAATCTAAAAAATATATAATAATAATAATAATAATACACTCAGTACAAAAGAAACACACACAAAAAAGGATTTTCCCAAAAATAACACACAAGAGACAGAATTATTTAATGATGAAGGACGTCTAGACATTTAGAGGAGGTGTATCGCGCATTGCTGAGAGTAGCACCGACCTGCGCGAACTCGGAAAGAGTATTTTCAACTGAAGGAAAGTTGAGCACTAAAATTAGTTCGGTTAGAGACAATTTAATAGATGCATTACGTTTTTTACTATTATTGATTTTCTATTATGTCATTTGTTTCTTCATTTTATATTTGTTCACAATTGGTTTTCATAACGAATTTAAGTGTAATGTTTGCAAAGTGTTTTCAAGCATTTTTGTAAATTTCTATTCTAATAATGACCAATATACCGGTATTCCGGTATCACGTTTTAAATATACCGAATACCAGTATTGAAATTTTGGTCCGATATTGCAATCCCTATTCTTGATGCATAGAATTCAAGTTTAGGTTTTCCATTCATATTTTAATCACAAATCTAATACAAAATATTCAGCATTCAAGTTATTTCCAAGTCAAGCATGATGTCCTCAAATACAAGCACGTTCCACGGAATTTGACAACGGCCATAGTGTCAAATTCTATTTTAGAATTTTCGAATCCTTTCCGCAATAGTATATTCTTTTTTTTTTTTTTTTTTCATGACAGAAAAGTTTCCTAGAAGAAGAAAAGCATCCTAGACGTAGAATTTTAAAATCTCGTAGAAAAAATTTCCTGAAGGTAAGAGAATTCTAAAAGCGAAAATTTACTGCCAGAAACTTTTACCATTGAGAAAAAAAAGAGAAAAAAATGACCGATACATATGACTTTTAGATTTCAATAATTTCCCTTTTTTGTGGATGAACTACCCTTTTTCACGAGACAAAGTACTTTTAAAAACTAAAAATTAAATATTAAAAATCGAGTGGACTTAAGCATTGACAATTTTTCAGTACGCCTTTTTTTAGCCTTCGCATTGATTTTAGGAAAAAAACTCGAACATTTCTATAAAAATATAGGTGATATGTGTGTTCATTCTTTAGGGGAAAAAAAAACTGAATTGGTTCTGGAAATACAACTGATTAATGACATTACATATATTTGTGTCCATAAAATAGGTGTTGAAATTCCTTTATACACTGTAAAAAAATTCCGAAACGTTACTAGATATTTCCGTGTTACGTACGATTCAGAATTTTAATGGTTTTTACCCCCTTTCTGGAAAAATCAAGTATCATTGTTAAAAGGTTTCCTGAATTGCTACAAGTTGCATGAATGCAGAGTTTTCACTGTTGTGGAAAATATTTTTATCTCCCAGTTTAAAGATTAACTTATAGCGTTATTATAAAGTGTGTCGGCTTCCGTCCGATTGAGGCCCATCCCTACTGATTAAACTTTCAAACGGAGTGAATAAGTATGGACTGCGTTGATTTGCAAGAATTGCAAGCGAGTAAAATTTTCAATACTTTCTTGGAATTCTGGCTTAGCTTTGAAGAGGACATTGCATTACTGTGTTTTGAACTTTCTTAATAAATTAATAAATCAGGAAGGTGCTAAACTATTATGTGATACCAATCTAAGTTCACTCTTAAAGTTTCAGAAACACGACTAGCATCAAACTGGAAGATTTCTGAATTCTTCAGAAAGATTGAAAAATAATTTCAGTAAGTTACAGAACTTTAGCGGAGAACGTTCCTGGTTTTTGTAAGGTATCTTAGTGGCAGAAACTGGCACATCAGTTGTCCATTATTTTCCAGGAACGTTTCTGAATAGTTTTTATAGTGTACAATAAACGAGCTAATGTGTGCATCACATGACTTCCTTTTACTCCAATTTAATGTCATTTTCCCATTATTGGCAATTTTAATGTGATTTAATAGTTTACTCTCTAAATATCACCAACAGTGGTCAAATCGAAACCAGATTTAAAAAAAAAAAAACGCCAAATTTGTCGCCAATTTGGCGACAAAACTTGTCGACCAAAAGACTGGCGAAATAACGCCAAGTGTCCGCCAAATTATAACACCACTTGAGCTTACATCGAAATTAACAATGATTCCCCCCAAAAAGGTGCAAAAGATCCTCTTAGGAACATCCGAATGCAACCAAAAGGGAAGGTGCACAATTAGACCCCAATAGGAGTCCAAGTACCAAATTTAAACTTTCTAGGACATACCGTTTTTGAGTTATGCGAGATACATACACACATACGCACATATATACGTATATACAGACGTCACGAGAAAACGTGTTGTAATTAACTCGGGGATCGTCAAAATGGATATTTCGGGTGTCTGTACGTTTCTAGGCTTATATCCACTTGTGGTCGAGTCGGAAAAAAAAAAAAAAAAAAAAAAAAAAACAACATTCGTTTGGGGTGAGCAAAATAGAAATTAAGGCCGATCTTTCAGTGAACATTTTTTTGCGAATACAATATTTCCTTTTTTTGTAAAAGGAAGTAAAAAGAGAATATTTTAAAGCTTTTCTTGGATGTTTTAACAGTCTACATACTATCGGTTTCTATAACCAGTAATATGAAAGGGTAACGTTTTGTACTAGAAAAACTACTTGCTCGAAAAGTTTGGCAAGATTGACTTATTTGAAAATATTTCAGATTATCAAAAGGCGTTTAAATTTCTTTTTATTAGTGTGATGTCAAAAAAAGTGAGTAAAATCGTTTAAAAAACTAGCTCTTAAGGTGCAGTTCTTGGAAATTTGGTGGATTTCTCAAAGAATTCATAAGTTATAAAGTGAGTAATAAACTTGCTTGCATTGTGTGGGCTTTTTTCCGTTGTTGTTGTTTTTGTAGAGTATACATTGAGTATATAACAATCCCCCCCGGGGGAAAGGAAATTTTAAATGACGGTCCCCAGGCAAAGGAATTGTTACAGAAATAAAATATAGAGTTACTGAAAGAAAGAATATGCCACGAGAAAATAAAATCAACTTCACGGATTTAAGTTTTGCTCATTTCGCAGTTTGACAGAGCAGAATTAATTCCTATGAAATATATTTTTATTTTTGAAGCAAATGAATTTGACACTGACAGTTCTTAAAAAGAGTTATTAAAGTTATTTCTTTCTCTCACAGTTACGCATTGCTGATTTACTTTCGTCGAAACGGTTCAACGGGTTTAATAATTAAACAGCCTTAGTCAAGGATACGGGGATTTTACAGTTGAACAATCATTACATCAGAAACATTTCTTTTGTGCTTTCAATTGCATGAAATGAAAATTTAGTAAGCAGTATACATTTTTGTTTCTGAAAAGACATTAAATAATTGAGCTAGTTTTTAAGATTCATTCTTCGCTTGAAAAAGCTATTTTTGTTTGTATTTACTGAACAAGCGCATCAGACGCAGATTGTGCCATTGATTTTTCTTCTTTCGGGGGGGGGGGGGGGTTCTGAGTTTTTAATCTTATTTTGGAAGTTTTTCTTTTTAGAATGTCCTCTGTCATCTCTTTTTGAGGGGGAGGGCTGCACCCCATTCTGAAGAGATCTACTAAATTGTACTATTATTCGGAGTTTTAATTTTTTCAATTGTAAATATTGGTACAGGGTAATTAAAAAAAGGTTTTGCTTTCTTTTTTTTACATTGAAGGAGCATTTTAATTTGGGGAAGTGAGGGGAGTGGGGATGTTCTTTAAAAATATTTGGTTATTTATTTTAAAAATAATGCAAATGTAATTAAAATTGATTTAATACCACTTCTTCATTAATGTAAGTCACCTCAAACCTCAAAGTGAATTCCCTCAAATATTTTTTTTTCAACTACAGTACATCAACTGGTTTTTGTCGGGTATCTGTACATCCAAAAGCTCATATCTTTTCGCTGTGAAGAAAAAGCTCCTTGTAAATCCAAAACGCAACAATTTTCAATGAATTTCAATTTTTTAAAAGATTTTTGCGTATTAGTTTAATGCATACACTTGTTTCAGAACTATAAGGAACTCTTTTTTTCCCCAACACGATCAAATAGTTATACGTAAAAGTACTAGAAGTAGTCAGGTATTTAAACGCATACCAACTTTAAAGACATTACTTGAGCTCAAGAATGTAAATCCAAAAAAAATTACATTTTTTTTTCCAACAAGTAATTGGAGCAAAGTGAAAATGTTATTACAAACACTTACATAACGAGCATAAATTGCAAATGTTATTAGTTTCCCTTTCATTAATTCTTCACAAGAATGATCAAGATAAAAAAGAAGCAGCTATTTTCTAAATGGTATTTTTCTCATTCGTAGCTCAACGAAATAGTTTTATCTGACAGCAGGCAACAAATGCTCGCGTCTTTAACAAATATCACTGAACTTAATCTAACAATAAAAAACCATTTACTGAAAATGTAACGCATTCTTTAACTGTTTTCAACAACTGCGTTTCTTGAAAATTAGATTTTTCTCTTAAAGAAAAGCAGATGAGTACAATCGATTATGCAAGCACTTTTAAACTCAATTATGCTGCAAAGTAGTTAAGGCACGATCATTTGTAATCATCATTCCTCCTTGATTAAAAACTTGACACTTAAAACATTATTATTTCTGATATATTAGTGACTGCTAAATGTTATGCAATTATTTAGTTGGAAACACTTGAAAGATATAACGAAAACTAATTATTTCTTTCATTTTGTTGACGTAGCTTTCAGAATTTTTTTTATGCTCAAATGCTACAGTAGTTGATCTAACCAGCATCAAAAATACGTATTTGCGTTCGAAAGCTTTTATTGCCACCAATAAGCAGAGTCAATGTAAACAAAGTCCGAAATTAAAGTCATATTTGAATGTGTTTGTTTAGTAAACTAATTAGCAATCATGCACTGCTAAATACAATAAAAATCTGTTTATTTTGTAAATTCCTTTCGCTTTATTTTAAAATTAGTTTTGATCAATGGATATGAAGTATGCTCACGTTATTTTATTTAAGTGATTACGGAAATGTAGAACTTTTGCTTAGTCACATGGGTAGATAAACTGAGGTGTTCTATGCAACGAAGGCAAATTCACCAGTCCTATAAAAGAGGTATTTTGAAATAAATTTTGTTTCTGTCTTTTTTTTTTTTTTTTTTCATTCCAATCAACTTTTTTCGCGAAATTCAATTTTTTTTCCCTCATGATATTTCATTTACCCATTAACATGAAATTCGTCCTTGCGCTGTGAAACTAATTTCTTTCCTTTGTTCTTTTCTAAACTTTTTCTTTGATGAAAAAACGAATTCCTTGAACGACAATTTTGACGAACTCGTCATCGTCGTATGGAACACCTCAAACACGATTTGCGTACCCTCAGTACTCGTAAAGACTTGGTTTCCTAGGAGCGAACACGGCGATCGTTGGCGTCGCTCCTCGCCGAGGCGAAAACTTGATTTTTCTGCGCATGCGCGCTGGAGCTAAATCGACGTCTTGAATGGCCCCGCCGGACTCCACTGACTTTGATTTCAGGAGGAGCTAGCTACGTCGAAGATCGGGGATTCGCTTCTAGGAAACCAGGGCTTAAGGTATCCGACTAGGTTCGGAGCAGTTTTTTTTTAAAACACTATTATGAAATAATATTAATGGTTTTTTAGAAGCAGAATGATCTTTAAACATGTATTTTGCTTAAAAATAAACCATAATATCAATAACTTTTTTTAAATGGGTGATTTTTTGGCAAAAATGACTGAAAATTACCAGTTAGGAGAAACACTGTATTAATAAAAATTAACTAGCTATAAACAATTTGCTTAGATTTTTTCACATGTATAAATATTACACATGAAACAGACCGCAGGTTAAGAAATATTTCAAGAATTTTAAGGTTTATGACAAATTACGTGACTTTATCCAGAAATTTCTCAAAAATTTGTCACCTTTTTTCGGTAAAAAAGCTATAAATCAAAAAATATTTCATCATTTACATAATCTATGGTCTATTCCACTCACAAGTACTTACACGACAGGCATGCCAAATTTCATGCTTGAATACTGAATAGAATGTGCAAAATCATGTTTTCCGTAGCCAGTATCGAGAAATAATTGCATTCTTCAAAAAACGTAAGTAAAGATTAGACTTAACACGCGTTATACTGCAGATGCTTAGTATTTAAATGCTTATAACGTGAGTTCTAATTCGCGTAGATTATAAAACCAAAATGTTTCATAATCTTAGAGAATGGGGTTGTCGAATAAAACTATTTTGAGAAAAAGTGAATTTTGGTCGAAAATCGCCTTTTCAACGTAGTCGGATACCTTAAGTGATTCCAGCGTGGTCATTTACGACGTCGATTTAGCTCGGGTGTGCATGCGCAGAAGAATAAAGTTTTTCACTCGGCGAGGAGCCACACCGAAGGTCGGTGATTCGCTCCTAGGAAACAAGGGCTTACTGTAACACAAACATTTCGAAATGACGTCGTTCACAAATGATGTCACATTTTGAGAAGGAGTGGGATTCATGAAGATATGACAATTTGAGAAGAGAGAGGGAGATTGTCACAACCAGTGTTACATCACACATGTTGGTTGAATTTTAACTTCAAGCATTTTCCGAGGGAGATCCCTAAAATCCCTATCTCATCCAACGTCTCCAAAAATAGCTTAAAGTTTTTTTTTTAAACTACAAGTTCAGAAAAACTCTAAGGAAGGGGTTCAAAATCTCTATAAAATATCCTAATGGCATCACAGATGGCTCTAAATATCGTTTTTAGAAATTTCTAAAGGAACTCCGCGAAGGAGGGTTCCCTCAGAACCCCTCTTCCCAATTTTTCTCAATGATAAAAAGTAAAAAATAGACATCAGTTTCGAGAAACATTTTGGGCTGGAAACCCGACTTCGACCTCTTTCTCATAACGTTGTCAAACAACGCCTAAAGTCAAATTCTTAATATGTCATTTTAAAAAAGTTTCCACGGGAGATGGTAGAGTCATCGGACATCCCAACATTGACATTGGACCACCCCCTAACGCCATCCAAGATACTGTTAAAAATTCTGTGAATTGTATTTTTTTTTTTGTGATTTTGCTGTAATCAGGCTAAATTTCGCGTTAAATATGGTAAGGTGGTAAAACGGTGTAGGATTTTCTGGAATATTTGAGAACTCTCTTTCGAGGTTTATAAATAGCCATGCCGCGTGTTCAAAGAGAGACTGATCTTAGCCGTGGGCTGGAAAGTGTGTATTAATTACCCTTTACGCTGCGTTTTCATGTATTTTGATGTAAATACGTGTGTAACCGTTGAGTTTACGGTGTTTTTTGATACTGGCCTAATTGCTATGGTTAATTTAGCAGCTGCTATCGATATTTCTTGTACATAGTTGTGAATAAATCTCCTGTGTTTTCTCAAGAACTGTGTGGTCATTTAAAGAAAGTTTGAAGTTGCATTGAAATCGTAAACTAAGTTGAAAAAAAAAAGGGGGGGGGATACATAGAAAACATGAAAGATGACTACTTCAATGATTGATACGGTTTCTTTAAAATTGAATGACATTTTTAATGGTAAGAAAAAAAACCACATCAAAACGTTTATTCAACTTTACAAGGCTCGAAAGTGCAGTTTATAAGAAGTAAAAGGTATGAAAATGTTATTCAAAATTACTACTGTGCAGTTTGTTTTTAAATCTCCAATGAAATTGTATATATATTTTTAAATTAGTAAAACTTTGATTTGCATAAGTATCAAATACATTTGCTGTGTGCATGAAACAACTAGCTGAAAACAGAATCGTTTCTGCCCGATTAAAAAAAAAAAAAAAAAAAAAGCGGAAAAATCCTAAATGCAACTATTTTTTGCTGCGAAAAACTACCCATTTACTTTATTTCAAATGAAGATTTTTTTTTTCTTTTTTTCAAAAATTAAAGGTAGATTTCTAAAATCAGTGTGTGTTTTTCCAATTATAAGTTTTCTGCCTTGGAACGCTCAGAAAAATCTTTTGCTTCTTCTAAAACTAATCTAATTGGACAAAAAATATTTGCCAAAGATTGTTATCAAAGAGGAGTTTTATAATTGTCTGAGAATTGTGGACTCAATTTACCGACGATACCATACAAAAAGTTTAGTGTTAAGTGGTTTTCTTTAAAGATTAAAAAAAAAATCTTTGTTCTTTTATCAGTATTATATTTTAGATTTCAATTTGAAAATTGTTTTGAGATGCTGAAAAAGATTCTCGGGCTCTTTTTACATGGAAAATGTAACATCGTCTGCCGATACTTGTCAGTCGGTGAGGATAGGAAGAAATCACTAAAAAAAAAAAAAAACCCCAAAGGAATTCATAGCAAAATGTTAGCAAAGAACATCTCGGACCTCTAGAAACAAGCCCGGAAATTGTTGTACCACATATACTGTTGTCATAACTTTCCAGATTTATTTTTGGCATATTAAGTCGAAAGAGAACAGTTGGCTTATCCACTGTTAATTTTAATTTTCTCTTAAATTAAAAAAAAAAAAAAATCAGTCCTTTTATGATCAAAAAAAAAGTCATTATCATTTCCATCCATGCAGTATCAGTTATTTCACCCGTGTTCATTTTTATTGTGTCTTTAATAAAATAACAACTTAGCTGAACATGTTCAGGATATTTTGTGCGCATTCATTTATTAATGACATTTTAGTGAAATATCCTTGACTGACTAACTTAGTGTTAGTTGGCCCTACTTAATCAACTTAGTCCTAAAAATCCTATTTTAATAATGACAAAATAAATGAAATCATGAAAGTAGGCTCAATATCTGGTAAAAATAATAGAAGAGGAAAGAATTTAAAAACTTTTATTTGGGGTTAAAATTTCTTAACGTGAAAGTGAACTCTTATTAAATGAGGAACTTTTCTGATGTTAAGGTGTCGGTCAGCCCTTGTATCTGTGTTATACCTGCCTCTTCAAACAGCGTTTGAGAGGCTTATGCTACATTCGATTAAAATAAAACTTTTTTGGAAGGGAACATATTTTGTTGAACGTTGAACGATCACCTTTAATCTAAAATTTATGGATACTAAAGCGTTTCTTATACTTCTTTGTTCAGCAAGAGTTTTTGCTTCAGAAACTTTGTAAGATTTTTTTTTTCGTGGAACATGTCGGTCAAGGACTTTTTGAATTGATAATTTAAAGACAAATATTTAAGCATTTCCGCCGATATACATATTAAAAAGAAAAAAAAGTTAAGGAATAAAAATTTTGCCACAAAACTACGAAATTAATGAACTTAAACAATTTAGATGTATTCCTAGTAGTTTTTATGAAAACGATACAAAAGGAATTGTTTAAAACAAAAAAGCAATTATCTGTATCTTAATAGTAAATCATCAAGAGAAAACAAATGAGCAAACTAATTTTGAAATGTAAAATTTTTGATTTTTCAGAAAAAGGGTACAGCCTCAAGCGATTTTATTGTTATAAACGATTACTAAGATGTAAAAACTTCTATTTAATTCTTACTTTTTATGAAATTTTCTCATTTCGTTAAACAATGAATTAAAACTGATTATATTCGAGCCTCTTAACAAAGAGAAATGTTATTTCATTAATTGTTGCATTTAACCAGGCGTCTTTACAAATACCCTTTAATTAAATAAATAATTAATGTTTAAGTTAATTTAGATTTTTATTAAATAGTCAGTTTTGTAATTTAGCTTTGTTTTATTCGTATTCAAGATTCTCATAGTTTGAATTATATTTCCATTTAATTAGGAAACATTTTGTTTCTCTTTCTATTACTTTACTTCACATTTCTTTTTTCTCCAAGATATTTCTCTCATAATATTGTGCTTATGTATCAAAACACTGCTCTTAATTCCTATAAAATTTCTTTTTAATCAATATTTAAACCAGATTTATCAAAACATAAGTACAAAACTAAACCCGGAGAAAAAGAAAATGTTCTCTTTTTCTGACAGAAGTCCTTAAGCGAGGAGAGGTAGGGAGGTCCTAGGGTGCGTGGAAGAATATCAAAGGATGCGTGAATATGTTCTAAAAATTCAGTAAAAAAAGTAAAAGTAAAGTACAAACTGGTTAATCCGGACAAACTGGAACCAAAGGCAATCCAGAAAAACAAAAGTCCGAAGAAACAAAATTCGGATAGTCAGCAGACTTATCTTTCATTACAGAAAACGACAATGGTTTGTAACGGAAGTACATCACTGTACCGTTTCTCGTAAATACTTTATCATTTATAGTTCAGCTGCAGTGGTGTCGAACTGACACTCCTAGTACGTCATGCAAGATTAGTACTACACTTTTTCGTACGTTCTACACACCAGTTGCGCGTTAAAAAAAAAAGTGAATAGTTGTCGTATTTATAGTTTCGTTCTTGAAATCAAAATGGAAAATTATTGTTTAAGTAATTATATTTGTTTTAAGTCTACAAATTTGATCCGGATAAACCAGAGGTCCGAATAAAGGGAGGCAAGAGAAAAAAGGTTCTACTATAATTATAATTTACTAAATTTTGAGGGCACTTGTAAATATTTTTGACATTATAGCAGCCATTTTTTAACTTTTTACTTCAGTTTTGTCCACATATCCCCGCGTGTCTGTATTTTCTGCATTAATAGGCATGAAGTCAAAATGTCGCTCAAGAAGAGACGATAAAAGTGACCTGAGGTACACTTTTCACAAGTTACATTATTATAGTAAACAGCAACTTGTCAAGAGAAGTAGTGGTTATGCCCGCTTCACTTTTTGATGTTGTGAAAGTGACTGGTAAAAACATGCCAACTTTTCACCTAGAACTAGAGCCTGGATTATTTCAAATTTAGTTGCGTTTAGTTCTTTGATTTCATTTACTATATTAAGATTTTTTGAAAATAAAACTATGTACAGTACATACAGTGGTGGAAAAAAAAAATTGCATCACCGCGCCGCAAAGGAGAGGACTATTATCCCGACTGCATTCAACACACAGTCAAGCATCCCGTATCCCAGATGATTTGGGGATGTAAACGCTCAGGTGTATATTGGCATTTTGGAGGAGAAATTGCTTCTTACTATCCGGGATCACTTTACTTCATTTCCAAACGTCATTTTCCAGGATGATTCTGCTCCGTGCCATAGGGCAAAACTGGTAAGTAACAATTTAAAAACTTTTATCCTGCCGTTAGACTTAAATTGACATGGGGTTAAGTAATTTTTTTTCTCTAAACTCACACGCAGGTTCAGAAATGGAAAAATGAGCATGGGGTCAGCAGTTTGCCTTGGCCCAGAAACAGCTCCGATCTAAGTAAACAGCTATCGGATTCCTGCTGTTAAATGTTTATTTCATAAGTTTTGCAGAATTTCACATACATTCATCCTTAATCGGTCGAACAAAACTTATCACATAACACCATTGTTGTGAAAATGCGAATGTGATGCAATTTTTTTTACCAGCACTGTATATATTTTTGTGTATGCAATAGTGTATATTTATATTTAACTAGCAAAAATACCCGGCATTGCCTGGGTTAGCAATAATTATCGTTACTTGCATATGTATTCTGTTAAGAATTTAAAACACGCCTTTTTGACGTGATTTAAAATCTAGCTTCTTCCTTACTCATAAAACTAAAGTAGAAGTAAGTAAAAAGAGCAAAATAGTATTCATTTACAAACGAAAACACGAAATTTAAGCATATACAAAGAATTTCCGAAACATGAAATTAAACTTCACATGTTTAAAATGATTTTTCAGTTAATACTTATTTTTTTTTGACATGGAGTCTTATCTTCTCTGTATGTCTATTGAAGTACGAACTGTTTAAAAAATGTAGCAGCGCGCCCGTAATCCCCTTAACCTTGCTTTAGTTATTTTAGAAAATTTCAATTATTGTGGGTTCTTGATGCAATTTAAAATGGTACCGAATTTGCGGGAATCGTTTTGGGATACCTTGGATAATGCTCCCCCTCCTTACTTTGTAAAACGGTATGTTACTAATTTTTGTTAAAGAGGTATTGTCGCCAGATGCTGAGATACTTTTGGTCACCGTAAAATGGCGCTAAATAATTTCATCCGAAATGTTTCCAAAATAAGTAGTAAAATTTGGCGATGGTTTGAATTTGTGCACAAAGTCACATTAATGGAAGTTTTTGTGCTCTTTATGGATTTACCTAATTTAGTTGCTGGATTCTTTTACAGTTAAAAAAGTTTTTTAAAGATTCTTTGATTAGCGATATTTTGTTTACATGGTGAAAGCTGCAGACATTATTACGTAGTCTTTGGCTTCAAAAACCGCGACAGTTGAAAAAACTGCCAAATGCATCCGCTACTGAAATCTTTCTGCATAAATTTTGGCGAGGTTTCTGCTGTTAGATTGGATAATGATTAAGTGTCCAATCAGCACAAATAATAAAAAACCCCATTAATTACACTAACGTTCCGTTTAAATAGAAAATAATCTGCCAAATCTAGTTATTATTAGCCAATCTTGGGGGAAAAAAACGTTGCTTTAAGATTTGACTTGAGAAAAGTCTCAAACAGTCAGACGAAACACAAAAATATTCAACAACTAACAAAAAATACCCGGCGTTGCCTGGGTCAGTAATAATTATGAGAAAAAATCGTTACTTGCTTTTGTTTTCTGTTTTAAGTGAAAGAATTTAAAACACATCTTTTTGACGTGATTAAAAATCGAGTTTCTTCCTTACCCATAAAACTAAAATAGCAATAAGTATAAAGAACAAAGTAGTATTGATTTAGAAACGAAAGCACTACATTTAAGCATATACAAATTTCCAAAACATGAAATTAATCCTCTCGTGTTTAAAAAGATTAATCTCTTGATACTTTTTTTTTTTAACATGGAGTCTAAAACCTTCTCTATATGGCTATTGAAGTACGAAGTTTAAAAAAAAATATATAGCCGCGCTCGTAATCCCCTTATACAGTAAAACCTGTAAAGTTGACCACCTGTCTATGTTGACCGCTTTTGTCAGGAACGGAATTAGTCCTATCTTATATAATGAAGGAAAACCTCTGTAACTTGACCACCTCTCTATCTTGACCACCTGTCTATCTTGACCACTAATGAACACCAAGTTTGGATTGGAGTATTGTAAAAAACCCTTTGTAAGTTGACCACTTGGTTTATTTTTTAAAATTTTATTTAGCAAATCATTTTTTTTTTATTATTTTTTTTTAAGCTTTCCAAGAATATCTCTGATGCCAGACCAGCATTTTACCAACTAAGTGAAACAGCAGCATAACTAAACCTCCTTTTGAGTTTAATCACATAGGAAAACTACTAAGAACCCTTTTATTCCCCAAACTTGTTTTTCTTCTGTTGTTAAGCGAAAAAATTTTAATTTTTGATTAGCTATAAATTTTCAGGAACTATTAATATAAAATGAATAACTTTTCATAAACAATAAGGCTTTCTTTTTTTGATCAATTTACTGAAATTTTAAATTTGCATGACACATTATATGTCATTCTGGGAAAATAATCTCTAAAAATATTTGAATAACATATTAAATTATTGTTTCGAAGTAATGCTAAACAATGAAAGTGAGTTAAACAGAAAGAGTAGGTGTGAATTGCAAGATTTACAAAAGGTGTCCATGGTGCAAGAATTCCAAAAAAATTAAAAAAAAATCTTAACCCCCTTTATAAGTTGACCACCTGTCTAAGTTGACCACCAAAGTACTGCATCGCAAGTGGTCAACTTACACAGGTTTCACTGTACTTGCTTTCGTTATTTTGGGGAAATTTCAATCATTGTGGGCTCTTGGTGTGATTTTACCGAATTTGCTTGAATCGTTTTGGGATACCTTCGATGATGCTCCCCCCTTCTTTCCTTACTTTGTAAAACGATATGATATTAATTTTCGTTGAGATATTATCGCCAGGTGCTGAGATACTTTTGGTCACCATAAAATGGCGCTAAAGAGTTTCATCCGAAATGTTTCCAAAATAAGTAGTAAAATTTGGCGATTGTTCGACATTGTGCAAAAAGGAAAATTAATGAAAGTTTTTGTGCTGTTTATGGATTTGCCTCATTTAGTTGCTGGATTATTTAACACAGTAAAAAAAGTTTTTTATAGATTCTTTGATTGGCGATGTTTTGTTTACATGGTGAAAGCTGAGAAACATTATGACGTAGTCTTCGGCTTCAAAAACAGCAAAAATTTTGGCAATCTGCTAGATGATTGGATAATGAGTAAGTGTTCAATCAGCATAAATAATAATAAAAACCATTAATTACATTAAAGTTCCTTTTAGATGGAAAATCATCAGCCAAATCATGTATTATTTGCCAATCTTGTGCAAAAAGCTTACTTCAAGATTTGACTTGAGAAAAGCCTTGAACAGTCACGAAAAGCAAAGATAGCCAACAATACAACAATTGCCGCTATCGACAGGGAGTTGAGATGATACACTAAATACTGTATTGAGTTGAGGAATGCCTTCGAACATGGAACTAAAAAAGCTCATAACTTGTTTTTTATTCTACTTAGAAATTTCGAATAGGTGCCATCTTCAGCAGAAAAATCAGAGCTTTCGATGGACATATAATGTAAATATGTGCAAGTATTTTTTCATCCCTATATTAGAGAATTTATACGAAAATTGTATTTATTGCCCCCCTAAGGGGGTTTCGCCCCCCATAACTGGACGAAAACTACCCTATGTGTTATTCTGATGCATAAGCTGTATTATTGTAAAGTTTCATAAAAAGCCGTTCAGTAGTTTTTGCGTGAAAGAGTAACAAACATCCATACATCCATACAGACAAACTTTCGCATATATAATAGTAGTAAGATTCTAGCTATGAGCTGGGAGTTGAGATGATACACTAAAAAATGAATTGGACTGAGGAAAGCCTTCGAACATGGAACAAAAAAAAAAGCTCATAACTCGTTTTTCATACAACTTAGAATTTTTTACCAGATGCCATCTTCAGAAGAAAAATATGCGTTTTCGATGGACACATAATTTTAATATGTGCACGTATTTTTTCACCGCCATATTGAGGCATTTATTCAAAAATTGAGACTTAAATTAGAATAAAAAAGGAACTATCAATCGGATTTTTTTTGAACTGGTCTACAAACCTCCCCAGTACCAAAAAGAACAAACGGTGAAAGTTTCAGCCAAATCTGCCGGGTAGTTTCTGAGATCTTAGGGAACAAATTTACCAACATCCATTTTTATACATATAGATAACCAGTTTCAAATATCCCAACTAGCTACAGTTTAAAATTTCGGTTGTACTCTTGTGTAGACCACATATAATGGCCTGATGTTGCGGGGGGGGGGGGGGGGGGAGCCACATAAGTGTTCAAAAGGAGGCTGAAAATTTGAGAACTCTTGTTTTACATAAACAGATAAATGTATTGCCTCAAAGAAACCAAAGTAAGGAAGGTTTGAGGTCATGGGATACTATTAAAAGCTTAATGTAATGAAAGAAGCCTAATTGTGATTCCTTAGCTGATCAAATGAATGGAAAACTACTACTATGTACTAGAGAAACTGTTGCTTTTCCAAGCAAAAAGTATCTGAGCTCTTCTATTCTAGAGCGTGTTCTTAAACATTTTTTTCGCTCCAGTTTGATAACTACTTTTTTCGACGACGCAATCCGTATTTTCACTTTTCAGGGAATTGCGTTTATTACTACAGCTGAATTCGGTCCATACGAACTGTCAAAAATTCACAAATTTGATCGTGTTAAACTTTATTCGTATTAAATAGCACATAAAAATTATAAAAAAAAAATGAATCATGAATAATTTTAATAATTAAAAATTTAATATATATTATTATTAGTACAAGCACTGTAACTGAATTATTAGCACATTTAGAAACATTTAACCAACTTCTAAAAATTTAAAATTTTTAGAAAAGGAAGATAATAAAATGAACAAAAGAGGAATAGGTGATAATCCAAAGCAGAAGATGGATAGTTTTATTTCCAAACAAACTACTGTGTTCTCACGTAAACAAGTCTGTGGTCTTTATTCTTTATACTAAAATATTTTAACAATTCTTTTGCGATACATGGGGTCCTTTCTACAATCATGAACAAAAAAAAGAGGATTATTTATTTAAAAAAAATAGAGTGTTAAATTTTGTTACGGATATAAAATTTAAATATGCCTTGTATGAAATTAAAAAATACAGCACAACAAAAATTGTTTTAGTTTCCAATCAGAAAACTTTTCAATGGAAGGTCGGAAAGTATTACTTTTTTAGTCAAAGCTTTCGTTTAATTGTGCGTGTTAAGCGTAAAATTTTTAATGTACTTAAATCACAAACCAAACTGAACTGATGAAATGTTCGTTTTATCCGTGATTTTGTATTAACCGTTGTCGCATTAAGCGAGTTCAAAACTTTATTGTAATCCTTGTAAATAGATTTTCACTGTAAAATAAATATTTAAATAAAGACAGAAAGAAACTGGGATAAAACTCCGGGAGAATTAGAAAAAAAAAAAAACCCTTTGGTATCTTGGGGGGGGGGGGGGGGGGGGGGAAACATGCTTAGATGAAAATTGAGAAAATATCAAACGTTGGAACATAAAAACGGCAGTAGAAATCGATCGGAGAAAAAAATTTTTGGTGTACTAAACTTGTTCAATAGTCATCAACAAATAACACTGTAAAAAATATCTGTTCAACCTTTAACCATAATACGGTTCAAACTGAAAGTCCACTGTTGATGTAACCATAGTTTGGTTCAACTGTGTTCACATCAACCACCGCGTGTCACGTTTAGGTTCGAATCAAAACATAAAGCACCAAAATTAGGTGCTTTCATCGTCAGCCAATCAGAGCTTCTGTTCAACCAACGAAGTGAAATGAAGTTACTCACTGTCGGCCATGTTTATTTACCTTCCGGGGCGCAGCGGTAAGTACGAAGTTACAATCCTTAGTTTTGTATTATTTTGATGCAGTTAATGCTGCTCATGATTACTTTAAGTTTTCACATTTAAAATATAAGAAACGCAAATAATTTAGACTATAAAATTTTTGCATACCCATGGTAATATCGACTTAAATAATGCATTTTGAAGTTCGCGTAGGCTTAGCTGTATATTTAGAGATATATTTAGAGCTTATAGTAAATGTTCCAATTTGTGAACTACTGATTTTAAAAGAGGTTTTTGATGATCAACTTAAGTACATGAAATACAACTTGTTCAATATTCCATGTTTACTTTTAATGAAGATTGAGGGTTTTTGGTTTAAAAATAAGTTTTAAGCTGAGCTTGGGTGGGGAGCGAAGGGGGACTCTTCTAGCGAAAAGATGACGGTAGTTTTGCTAGCATTTTTCTGTATTCTCCATCTATTGAACCATTTGTTGATTTTGAACGTCTGTTTTTAGAGTCCTAATTGGGCGGCAAACGATTGGCCATAATTTTTTGAGATGAAACATGTATCATCGGCATACTGAGCTATTAGAATCGGTGGCGTATATATGTTTTTATTTTAGAGGGGGCCCAAAACCAAAATCAGCTCCTCCTCCCCCTTTCCCCTTTTTGCAATTTCCATTTTTCTTGGGGGAGCAACAATGCCATGATCTTTTCATTCTTTTCGAGGTGGGGCAAGGACTTCACACTGTCACCCAGTGGCGCAACCAAAAAAAAAAAAAAAAAAAAAAAAAAGGAGTGCACTATTAAATAACTCTTGCGCGGGGGGGGGGGGGGGAATTAGTCCAAAATATTGTAGTGCAAAGAACGCAGGTTTAGACAGATTCTGGTAATGCTACGGTGAGGGAAAATTCGGGGGCTTTCTGCGAAAATTTTTAGAAATTAAAATTTTAAAAATGCTATTATGAACTATTTGTTGACACTAGGGTAATGAAAGGAACGAGACTTCTTTAAATTGCTTGCCCAATTCAATTCTTAAAAAAAAAAAAAAAAAAAAGAGAGAAAGAGAAATCCATCACCCCTCTGTTCAATTTTTCGAAATTGAAGTTTAATAAACGCAGTTTCGGACTAACTTTGATGATGTTATGGATAGTGCGGTTTTGGTTTTCGGCCCAAAAACAAATTTGAAATTGAAGTCTTAAAAAACGAAGTCGAAGTTTTTAAGAGATATTCAGTGATACTAGGTGGTGGGATTTAAACCCTCTCCACTTTTCAAAATTGTAGGTTTTTCATTTTCAGATTTCATACGAGAGCAGTCGGAGCGTCGTCCAAATTTTTTTCATAATTGAAGTTGTGAAAAACGTGATTGCGGACCATATTTGGAAACGTTAGCATGATTACCTAATGAATAGTCAGCAACTTTTGAAATTTTTTATTTTAATGTGCTTTTCAAAAGCAATTCTGATTTTTCCACAACATTAGGTAATTTTTGGAAAGGAAGAGAGAATCCTCTCCTGAAAGATAAAACTCAATTTCAGGTTATCTTTGGAGATTTTTCGAAGTAATTAGAGGTTAGGGATTTTCCTCCAAAGTTTTTCAAAATTAAAATCCTACAAACTACTACCTATTGTAACTCACTAGGTTTGGTTTCAAAGATTAATTTTGTGTTAGTCAAATTAGTGTTTAGCTCAGGGTTAACCCACCGGATCCTGAGCTAAACACTAATTTGACTAACACGAAAGGTGGGTTGTCAGTTAGGTTAGCTAGTAGTTTATAGGAGGCACAGACTTCAAATGGTGAATAAAAATTAAGAGATTGTATATAATTAGTTAGGCATTAAAATACTTTGTCGCATAATATTTAAAATCAGTGTTTATTTTACAATTGGTTGTTTAGTTTGGGGTAATTCTTGTATTGGAATTGCAAAATAAGTTTGATTTATTGGTTTGGGTAGGAAATCGTATGTAAATATGACCAATTACTTTTGCTTTTTTTAAATTATTTAAAAATAAAGGGTCGTTACCTTAGTGAAAGGATGTTGATCCTGGGACCTTCCTCCAGAAATGTTTGGAAATTGATGGTCGAAAAGCGCCTGAATAAATGCATTTTTAGGACATCAATTTCCATTATTACTCCAATCGAACTACTAAAACTTATTTTCAATTTCTTGCAGGGGACGAGAGTTAAGGAGAGAAAAATTTTGAAGACCGTTCTTTTCAGACTGACTAGGGAAAAAGAAGGGGGGGGGGGGGTGGAAAGAAAGAGAGGGGAACTTAAGTTGCAAAGCAATAAACTGCATCTGTGAAATATTTTTAATTTAAAGATTTCTTTTTGAAGGAATCGAATTTTCCCCCCAACATTATTTGCTTTTCTTTTTGTTAAAATAACTTCGCTTTCCCAAGACGCGTTCTTTTCTTGAGTAAGGGTTTCGGAACCCCTGACTCCTTCTGAACACCACGCCATCGCCTGGTGCCTTCTAACGCAGGATTCCCAAACTTGAACGATTTGCAGCACCTTTTGAAGAATTAGAATTTTCTCACGGCATCCTACTCTAGTTTTATGTACATATTATTATTACTATGGACACTTTGCCACGCCTCTCACCTCCTCCTGCGGCACCCAGTGATCTGGGCAGTCATTCCAAGCTCGTCAGCTTGCGAGATTGAGATTCTCGCTCACGTGATCGGTTGTGACGTAGGCATGTCGCAAAGTAGCATTCTAATCTACTCGAACCTAGCCGCAAGATAAGTTCAAATTAAAACTTATTTTCAAACCAAAAACCCTCAATCTTCATTAAAAGTAAACATGGAATATCGAACAAGTTGTATTTCATGTACTTAAGTTGATCATCAAAAACCTCTTTTAAAACCATTAGTTCACAAATTGGAACATTTACTATAAGCTCTAAATATAATACAGCTAAGCCTACGCGAACCTCAAAATGCATTATTTAAGTCGATATTACCATGGGTATGCAAAAATTTTATAGTCTACATTATTTGCATTTGTTATAAAGGGTGTCCCAAAATTAACGCAAGATTTGAATTTGCCGCCATTTTTGCAATAAATTGTGGGCAATCTTGAAAAAAGAACAATTTGGCAGCTGAGGGTCTAGGGTTATTACAAATCGAGCGTTTTCGATTCTGTAATGCATTTTCATTATCGAACAATTGTTTGAAAAATAATGAAAGTTTGGGCGGGTCAAGCAGTTTACTGTTATTGGCGCTCGATATCGCAATTAGGTAATGTGCAGGTGGTTGTGGGATTGCTGACATAGACGTTTGACTTCACATAACCCCATAGGGAGAAATCTAATGATGTAAAATCACACGATCTAGGGTATAATTCATATCACCGAAACGAGAGAGTACACGAACAAGAAATTCCTTATGCAGTGATTGAATTGTTTCGCTGGCTGTATAATAGCATAACACTCCATTTTTACTAACCCTAAACTCCCAGCTGTCAAATTGTTCTTTTTCCATGGCTGCCAACAATTCACAGCAAAAATTGTGGCAAATTCAAATCTTGCGTTAATTTTGGGACACCCTTTATTTTAAATGTGAAAACCAAAAGTAATCATGAGCAGCATTAACTGCATCAAAATAATACAAAACTAAGAATTGTAACTTCGTACTTAGCGCTGCGCCCCGGTAAGTAAATAAACATGGCCGACCGTGATTTACAGTAGAAGACCGTTATAACACACACCTTGGGACCAGAGCTTTTGCGTTATACAGGTTTTTGCGTTATATAGATCATTTCACAAATTTTGAAACTAATATTCAGAATATATCATATATTAGCACTTCAGAATGAGTTTTATCTGCAATGAGTATTAAAGCACCAATATAACAATTAGTTATTCACAAATAAATATGTTTCACAATCAAAAGAAAGTGCATCATCCTGCACTTCTGTTGGTTCATGGTTTGCATAACAACTGCATTTTCAAGAGCCATCTGGTATTTTCTATTTACTGTAAGTACTAATTTTCTCTTAAAAGCTTTGAATTAAGATGGAAAGATGAGAAACTATTTCAAAATTTGATTTTCCTTACAACTTTAGTGCTTGCAAAGCAAAACAGAGGGATTTTTTAAACTTCAAAACATATTGTTTACAAAGTTGTGCGTTTTATAGAGAATTGCGTTATATAGGTCGGCGTTATAACGGTCTTCTACTGTATTTAGGAATAAACAATGTTGCAAAAAATGGTACAATCCAGCAAATTGTACAAAATTATTACTTAAGCTTAATTAAAAACGTATTACTTTAAAAACCGGTAAATTAGCCACTTTTGTTGAATTTTTAAATATCATGGCTTTTAGGTTTTATTTTGATGCGGTTTTGAATTGCACTTTTATGAAATTTTTTTGGATGTCATGCCTTTTACGAAATTTTTTGGGATTTCCTGCTTTTTGCTCTCTGACCACTCTCTTCCCTGATGTTAAATGAAAACATTTTGAAAGTTAGATATTTTTTGTTGGGATTCTTTTAGCGTCAACCAATGCAATGAAATTTCCAGTAACTTTTTGCTGTTTAATAAGTAAATTTTTTTCGACTGGTTAAATTAGTAAAATTTTCTTTTTCCTTTTTACGTTACAGAAGTTTTGTGTACATCAAACTCAATTTCAATACAACTTACGTTGTTTGGTCTGACTTTTCTATTCAGCACAAAGGTATTTATTTATCTTATTTGTGGCTTAAACGGGCCTTACGTTTACATTTTCCGCCTTTTATGCAATTTGTGTTTTTGTTTTTGTTTTCGGAATTTTTTGGTCTATTGTTGTATTTTGATCGTGACTTTTTACTTCTTGTTTCTTATTCATTCTGTTATTGTTTGATTTTGTTTATTTTCATTTGTTTTGGTTTTGCTTTTGATTATGTCTCAAATCAATAGGTTTGCCAATCTTCGGATTAAGAAATTTCGTTTTTTGAACCATTTAAAATTTCTTCAAGAGTGTAGGCGCAAGAAAATTATTCCGAAGTTTATTTCTTTGAAATGTAATTTACCACGTTCTGTAAAAATTGACAAAGTAATCTTTCGGTCGAAATTGGCTTTACTCAGAGCTTCGATCCAGGAAACTAGGAAACATTTATCGTTTATTGAACGTGAACTTTATGATTTACATCTTTCGGTTTCTAATTCCATTCCCAACTTTAACATTATTGACAGAAATTCTTGGTCTAGAACCCTTCGTTCCTCTGATAAACATCAAATTGTTTTGAAAAATAAATTAGCTATGCTTTGTAAATCTTCTCATGTCGTTCCTCTTGATAATTTACCTGTTGTTAATAAGAATGTTGTTGTTAATCTTTCTAGCGTTCCATTAAGTAATTCTCAAATTGAGGCTCTAAAATGTAATGATAATTTTGCTGTGAGTGTTAATCCTTCTTTTTCAAAGCTTATTGCTCCTGTTGAGAAAGCTTTTAAATTTAGTGCCTTAACTTCCTCTCAAAAAGATTCGATTCGGCATCTTATAGCTTCTAATATTGACTTTAACTCGAAAATTTCTAAACCTGTATTTGCTAATACTGTTAGCCGTTCTGTTAAAGACTTAGTTTCGAATTCTGATCTGGTTGTTACCAAAGCTGACAAGGGTGGCCAAATTGTTGTTCTTGACAAATCATCTTATGTTGATAAAACTAATGATTTGATTTCTTCTGGGCCATATGCTGAAATTTCTAAAGATCCTAGTGATAAAGAGTTAAAAACTATTGCATCTGCTGTCAGGTCTGTTAAGTCTATTCCTTCAAATGTTAAACGCTCTGTTGTTCCATCTATTGCTAATTGTGCTAGATTTTATGCTTTACCTAAGGTGCATAAAGCTGGTATTCCTTTCAGGCCGATTGTTTCCAATATTGGTACGGCTTCGTACAAACTTGCAAAATATTTAGTCTCTGTGTTTTCTCCCCTTAGGAGTCACAATTTATTTACTATTAAAAATTCTGTTGCGTTTGTTAAAAAAATTCATAGTTTCGTTCCAAATAATTCTTTTATGGCTTCTTTTGATGTTAACTCTTTATTTACGAACGTTCCCGTCGAGGGTTCATTGTTATGCCTTCGTAGAAGACTTTCTGAATTTCATTTCACCAATACGGAAATTGAGGATTTAATTTTCCTTACCCGTACTTGTCTTAAGCAATGTTCTTTTGTTTTTAATGGGAATTTTTATATTATGATAGATGGTCTGGCTATGGGTAACCCACTTAGCCCCATTCTTAGTGATATTTACATGCATTATTTTGAGGTTAAGCTGTTCCAAAAACTGCAGTTCCAATTTTATGTTCGGTATGTTGATGATTGTTTTGTTGTAATGAACCAGAATCAGTTTGAGAGTGATGAGGTTTTATCTATTTTAAACTCCATTGATCCTCATATTCAGTTTTCTTGTGAGAAAGAACGGAATAATTGCATTTCATTTCTTGATGTACTTGTTTCTCGTACTGAAATTGGTTTTGAAACTACTGTTTATCGCAAACCTTTTGCTGTCTCTTTACCTCCTCATAGACTATCGTCTCATCCTCCAAATCAAAAATATTCTGCTTTCAATTCTTTTGTTTATCGCGCAATTAATATTTGTTCTTCGTCGGAACTTCTTAAAGTGGAACTTAATTATCTTAAAGCTGTGGCAATTGATAGAGACTATCCGCCAACTTTGATTGATTCCATTTATAAAAAACTTTCAAATAAATCCCAAACTAATGTTCTTAACCGAACCTTCAACAGAAAGAATTTGGTTGTTTTGCCATTCTTTCCATCTGTAAGCTATCAGGTTGCTAAGATTCTAAAACGTTTCCAATTCCAGGTGGTGTTCTCTCCTATTAATAAACTTTCATTCTCTTCTCTTAAAGATCCTATTCACCCTCTTAATTGTTGTGGAATTTATAGAATTAATTGTAGTTGTAAACTTGCCTATATTGGACAGACTCGGCGTGCTTTAAAAATTCGCTTGAAAGAGCATCAAAATTATGTGAAAAAACAACAATTAAATAAGTCTAGTATTGCTCAACATTGTTGGGATTCGAATCACTCTTTTGATTTTAACTCTTATCAGATTATCCAAAAATGCCCCAATTCATCAGATCTTGACTTTTGGGAATCCTTTCATATTTTGAGGAACAGTTCTAACTTAGTTAACGATCTTAGTGCAGTTCCATATTTTTCTAACATTTGGCTCCCATATCTTTAATACTGTCCTTTCCCCATCCCCCCCCCTTCTTTTTTTTCCACTCATTTTTATCTATCTTCCTTTGTTTATTTTTTCCTTTTTGTCTTGATTGACACCCCCTCCCCCCCAATGTTCTTCTATTTATCTTTATTTTTCCTTTTTTCGAAAATTTTTGTTTCTGTTTATTTTATTTCATGGTTTTCCATTCTGCTTTTCCTTTCTTGCGGTTCACGGTTACTGACAATTTCTTTTCCTTTTGTTTAAGCTTCGGCTTAATCCTTGTCCAATTGAATTCTTTCTTTCTGGGTTCGTACCTAAGAGAAAGCTCCTGGCCTTTGCTTGCATTCCTATTGGTTCCTGATCGGTTTATAACTTTGTCATTGGTGTTTGGCTAATCCGCTGTTTTTATCTTTTATGCTGCATGCTTATCTGCTCTTGGCTTTTGTCGGATGTCTTTTCATCCATAAGCTCATTATTTTTTGCATTGAAAAAGGCGTTCCCTGTAACGCCGAAACACGTGTCTGTTGTAATTTACAAATTCGTGCTTCTACTTACGTTGTTTGGTCTGACTTTCTATTCAGCACAAAGGTATTTATTTATCTTATTTGTGGCTTAAACGGGCCTTACGTTTACATTTTCCGCCTTTTATGCAATTTGTGTTTTTGTTTTTGTTTTCGGAATTTTTTGGTCTATTGTTGTATTTTGATCGTGACTTTTTACTTCTTGTTTCTTATTCATTCTGTTATTGTTTGATTTTGTTTATTTTCATTTGTTTTGGTTTTGCTTTTGATTATGTCTCAAATCAATAGGTTTGCCAATCTTCGGATTAAGAAATTTCGTTTTTTGAACCATTTAAAATTTCTTCAAGAGTGTAGGCGCAAGAAAATTATTCCGAAGTTTATTTCTTTGAAATGTAATTTACCACGTTCTGTAAAAATTGACAAAGTAATCTTTCGGTCGAAATTGGCTTTACTCAGAGCTTCGATCCAGGAAACTAGGAAACATTTATCGTTTATTGAACGTGAACTTTATGATTTACATCTTTCGGTTTCTAATTCCATTCCCAACTTTAACATTATTGACAGAAATTCTTGGTCTAGAACCCTTCGTTCCTCTGATAAACATCAAATTGTTTTGAAAAAGAAATTAGCTATGCTTTGTAAATCTTCTCATGTCGTTCCTCTTGATAATTTACCTGTTGTTAATAAGAATGTTGTTGTTAATCTTTCTAGCGTTCCATTAAGTAATTCTCAAATTGAGGCTCTAAAATGTAATGATAATTTTGCTGTGAGTGTTAATCCTTCTTTTTCAAAGCTTATTGCTCCTGTTGAGAAAGCTTTTAAATTTAGTGCCTTAACTTCCTCTCAAAAAGATTCGATTCGGCATCTTATAGCTTCTAATATTGACTTTAACTCGAAAATTTCTAAACCTGTATTTGCTAATACTGTTAGCCGTTCTGTTAAAGACTTAGTTTCGAATTCTGATCTGGTTGTTACCAAAGCTGACAAGGGTGGCCAAATTGTTGTTCTTGACAAATCATCTTATGTTGATAAAACTAATGATTTGATTTCTTCTGGGCCATATGCTGAAATTTCTAAAGATCCTAGTGATAAAGAGTTAAAAACTATTGCATCTGCTGTCAGGTCTGTTAAGTCTATTCCTTCAAATGTTAAACGCTCTGTTGTTCCATCTATTGCTAATTGTGCTAGATTTTATGCTTTACCTAAGGTGCATAAAGCTGGTATTCCTTTCAGGCCGATTGTTTCCAATATTGGTACGGCTTCGTACAAACTTGCAAAATATTTAGTCTCTGTGTTTTCTCCCCTTAGGAGTCACAATTTATTTACTATTAAAAATTCTGTTGCGTTTGTTAAAAAAATTCATAGTTTCGTTCCAAATAATTCTTTTATGGCTTCTTTTGATGTTAACTCTTTATTTACGAACGTTCCCGTCGAGGGTTCATTGTTATGCCTTCGTAGAAGACTTTCTGAATTTCATTTCACCAATACGGAAATTGAGGATTTAATTTTCCTTACCCGTACTTGTCTTAAGCAATGTTCTTTTGTTTTTAATGGGAATTTTTATATTATGATAGATGGTCTGGCTATGGGTAACCCACTTAGCCCCATTCTTAGTGATATTTACATGCATTATTTTGAGGTTAAGCTGTTCCAAAAACTGCAGTTCCAATTTTATGTTCGGTATGTTGATGATTGTTTTGTTGTAATGAACCAGAATCATTTTGAGAGTGATGAGGTTTTATCTATTTTAAACTCCATTGATCCTCATATTCAGTTTTCTTGTGAGAAAGAACGGAATAATTGCATTTCATTTCTTGATGTACTTGTTTCTCGTACTGAAATTGGTTTTGAAACTACTGTTTATCGCAAACCTTTTGCTGTCTCTTTACCTCCTCATAGACTATCGTCTCATCCTCCAAATCAAAAATATTCTGCTTTCAATTCTTTTGTTTATCGCGCAATTAATATTTGTTCTTCGTCGGAACTTCTTAAAGTGGAACTTAATTATCTTAAAGCTGTGGCAATTGATAGAGACTATCCGCCAACTTTGATTGATTCCATTTATAAAAAACTTTCAAATAAATCCCAAACTAATGTTCTTAACCGAACCTTCAACAGAAAGAATTTGGTTGTTTTGCCATTCTTTCCATCTGTAAGCTATCAGGTTGCTAAGATTCTAAAACGTTTCCAATTCCAGGTGGTGTTCTCTCCTATTAATAAACTTTCATTCTCTTCTCTTAAAGATCCTATTCACCCTCTTAATTGTTGTGGAATTTATAGAATTAATTGTAGTTGTAAACTTGCCTATATTGGACAGACTCGGCGTGCTTTAAAAATTCGCTTGAAAGAGCATCAAAATTATGTGAAAAAACAACAATTAAATAAGTCTAGTATTGCTCAACATTGTTGGGATTCGAATCACTCTTTTGATTTTAACTCTTATCAGATTATCCAAAAATGCCCCAATTCATCAGATCTTGACTTTTGGGAATCCTTTCATATTTTGAGGAACAGTTCTAACTTAGTTAACGATCTTAGTGCAGTTCCATATTTTTCTAACATTTGGCTCCCATATCTTTAATACTGTCCTTTCCCCATCCCCCCCCTTTTTTTTCCACTCATTTTTATCTATCTTCCTTTGTTTATTTTTTCCTTTTTGTCTTGATTGACACCCCCTCCCCCCCAATGTTCTTCTATTTATCTTTATTTTTCCTTTTTTCGAAAATTTTTGTTTCTGTTTATTTTATTTCATGGTTTTCCATTCTGCTTTTCCTTTCTTGCGGTTCACGGTTACTGACAATTTCTTTTCCTTTTGTTTAAGCTTCGGCTTAATCCTTGTCCAATTGAATTCTTTCTTTCTGGGTTCGTACCTAAGAGAAAGCTCCTGGCCTTTGCTTGCATTCCTATTGGTTCCTGATCGGTTTATAACTTTGTCATTGGTGTTTGGCTAATCCGCTGTTTTTATCTTTTATGCTGCATGCTTATCTGCTCTTGGCTTTTGTCGGATGTCTTTTCATCCATAAGCTCATTATTTTTTGCATTGAAAAAGGCGTTCCCTGTAACGCCGAAACACGTGTCTGTTGTAATTTACAAATTTGTGCTTCTACTTACGTTGTTTGGTCTGACTTTACTTTGTCCAGGGCTGTGTCCAAGGGGAGGGTTTTGGGGGTTAAACCCCTCCCATTGGGGAAAATATAATAAAAAAACCAAAGAAAAATACATATTTGACTTAAAATTAACTTTAAGGTTAAAGTTTGTGTACAGCATTTAAAAAAAAAAAAAACATTCTCTTTGAAGTTTCGAAGCAATTTTTTTCTTTTTTCTAGTTTGTCTGAAAATAAGTCGTCAAAATGCTACTACTCCAGATGCCCCCCCCCCCTTCGCTGTGCCAATAAAATTACGGAGCATCTCTAATTTTGTGTTCAGATCTTCAGTTTTGCTAAATTTCCAGAAAATGCCCCAAATACCTAACATCATTTAAATTGCATCCAAAAATCGCTTAAACGTGGTTTTGGATTTGTTTCAGTTTTTAAAGGTCCTAAGGTTACCAAATATCGTCACCTCAGAATAGTGATGTAAAATACCTGGGTATTTATTTTTAGGGGTAAATACCCAGGGTATATACCCGGGTAAATACCTAAAGTGGGTATTTACCTGGGTATTTATTTCAAAAATTTATATTCAACTAAAATACTTTTCTCTGTGTATTCCACTACGAATATATACAGGGTCTATTTCAAAAGTAACGCAATTTTTTTTTAAAGTAATTTATTGAACAGATTTGCACAAACATTTAAAATTCTTCAAAGTAATGTCCTTCGGCTTCTGCCATGACTGGTAAGTGCCCTGAAAGGCATTTTTGGGGAATTCCCCATAAGGTCTTCTTCATAGCTGATTGGATCTCTTCTAGGGATGAAAAATGGGTTCATTTCAGGCCTACCTTAATCCGAGGAAAGAAGTCTGTCAGACTGTAGGGAGCTGGGACAGCATTTTGACTTGGGGTTTGGACAAATACTCGTGGACTCGCAGCTCATTATGGCACGGTGCTTCGGCACAAACTTGCCTCACACTTTTCTCATCACTAAATGTTGAGTAATGCGAAACACAGCAGTAGACGACATGTTCAGTTCATTTGCAACCATCTTGATAGTCAATCGAGGATCAAAGTCTAACAATTGAGGAACACAAGCCACATTGTTGTCGGTTTTGCTGGTTGACAGTCGCCTAGAGCGTTGTTCATCTTGAACCCTCCGCCCTCTTTAGAGGTCTTTAACCACCTCGAAACTTATGAATAGGACAGAGAAGAGTTCCCGTAAGCCTCACCATGGGCGCCCATATAGGGTGCTGTTTAATAGGTAAATTTTTATCGACTGGTAAAATTAGTAAAATTTTGTTTTTTCAATTAATGTTTGAAAAGTTTTTTGTATATCGAACTCAATTTCAATAAATTTTGTATCAGCATTTCATATAGACTTTGTCATAACTGTGTTACATTTTATTGATTTGAATTTGTATTGGTTGAAATGTTCCACCCTTAGAATTCGTTGCAGTTGGATAAAATTGACATGACATGCATGTTAAATGAAAAAAAAATTGCAAGATAGTTATTTTTTACTAGGATTATTTTACCATTAACCAGTGAAATGAAATTCCAATAACTTTTTGCTGATTAATAGTTAAATTTTTTTTACTGGTTAAATTAGTAAAATTTTGTTTTTCCAATTTATGTTTGAGGAGTTTCGTGTGTATCAAACTCAATTTCAACTCATTTTTTCAGCATTTTATATACACTTTGTCGTAACTCGGTTACATTTTATTGGTTTGAATTTGTATTGTACTAACATGCATGCTATGAAAATTTTTTGATGAATGAAAAATTTAATGAAAGACAACTTTAATTTTGTTATTGTATTAGGATGTTCAATTGAAACCTGGTCAGTGCGTCCAACTTTGCATTAGACGTTTATGGCTCCATGTAGCTGTGTGTGTGGTGACCCCATGTATAGGTAGAGAGACTGATGCAAGCACAAAGTTTGACTTTACATAGTGACTATGTCTACATGAGGAAGGGAAGGCTGTCATTTAACTTATCGTTCACAACAGAACAGGCAAGTTCACAGGAAAATTCAATTCAAACACGGTCAGTGTGTCTAACTTTGCATTAGACATAAGACTTTGCAGTAGACGTTGCCCCTTACATCTAATGCCCAAGTTAGACGCATTGACCGGGTTTCAGTTGAATATCCCTGCGAACTCGCCTGTTCTGTTGTGGACGAAAAGTTGACTGTCAACCTTCTCTTAGTCGTACAGCCACACTGTCGCTATGTAAAGTCAAACTTTGTGCTTGCATCAGTCTCTCTACCAATACACGGAATCACCACACATGCAGCTACATGGATCCCCTTACGTGTTTTGCAAAGTTAGACACACTGATTGGGTTTCATTTGACGGCCCCTAATACAATAATTCAGGAAAAAGAATAAGTAGAGTTTGAAATTAGATATTTTTCTTGATGTACCTCATAAACATTACTGAAAATTTTTTATTAATTAAAAAATAATTCTTAATTAAAAACTAAAACAAACAATACTAATAGGAAAAAAAGTATGGATCATCCAACTACTGGTAATTTTCTGGATGAAAAAGAAAAGTACAGTTGGCTCTCTGTTTAACGACACTCTATTTAACGACTTTCTCTATTCAACAACCGCTTTTCACCTTCCCAGATGGTCCACTGTAGTGTTAAAAGCATTCTATTTAAGGACAATTTTTTGTGGTCCCTTGAAAGTCGTTAAACAGAGAACCAACTGATACCAAAGACAGAAGCTGGAAAACTCACTATTGGAATTTAGACATTATTTAAACATGCTTTATGTAAATTAAAAAGATTTATCAAATTTGATGAAAAATGCAATTTATTGGTAGAACTATGCTAATCTTGCTATTTTTTAAAGCTAACTACAGTAAAGAGTAAATTAAGAACTTTTTTCCTTTGGAGCAAGTCTTGCAATTTTTCTTTTGTTAGGGGATAAGACAACTAATAAATTGTTTTTCAAAAAAGCAGAATATTTTATTATGTAAATTACTTTTAATGCAACACTATCAATATAAATAATTGAAAGAGACAGCTGTTGTTAATTATATTTCGAAACATATAGAAGGTTTTTATGACGTCAGATAAGTTATAAGTTACTGCTGTGTGATGGCGTAAAGTGAAAAATAAATGTACGCCCCCATAAAAACATCTAGTGCTGGATATCCTGTAAAAATCAATATCCTGCATTCCTAAAGGAAAATAAGTAGCAGAGTTCTGTAATTATCAATATTTATGTTCTTGCCACTGTATGCATAGTATCTCAACTAATAACTGACTGGAAATTTTAACATAATAAAAATTAGGTATCTTCTAAAAACAGCATATCAGTTAAAAATTTTGGCTCCTTAAGTCAGAAATTATAAAACCTTTGAGAACAATAAATCGTAACCTATTTTAAGAACTGTAGTACCTTATTGGTATTAATTTCATTTTTACTTTATTAATGCATTTTGATTGTCAAAATGGTTCAAAATGTAGTTAACTTTTTTTCAGATTACAATTAGATTGATGTTAAGGAAAAAAATATAAAGATAAAAAATGAATGTCAATTAGGAATACAGTAAAACCTGTAAAGTTGACCACTTGTCTAAGTTGACCGCTTTTGTCAGGAACGGAATTAGTCCTATCTTATATAATGAAGGAAAACCTCTCTATCTTGACCGCTAATATACACCAGCTTTGGTTTGGAGAAATGTAAAAAACTAGGGATGCACCGGATATCCGGTATCCGGCTGATTTTTTAACTATCCGGAACTATGAGGTATCCGATCCGTCAAACCACTCCGGATCCGGATATCCGACATTTTCTTGCAGGATATCGGGCAGTTATCCGGTAAAAATGTGAGATATATCCGTCGGGTATCCGAATCCGGCAGGTAAGGGGGCATCTGATATCCGGTATCCGGCAAAATCACTATCTGGTGCATCCCTAAAAAAAACCCTTTGTAAGTTGACCAACAGGCAAAAGCATTAAATTGTACTAGAGGTTTCATCAGTTATGCCTCAAATAAATAACCAGACATTTTAGAAAATCCTATGAATATTTATGTTTCCATCGAAAAACATTGGCCTGATGTTATGTCCCAGAAAATGCGCCAAACTTCAAAAAGGAGTTATTTTGTTGAAAAGTAGATTATTACCATGGTTACAAATGTTCAAGAAAAAATCAAATGAAGAATTTGAGTAACTTTCGACTTATGAATTTTTAGGAATTGTTAATATCAAGTAAGTTGTTTTTCATCAGTAACGACACTTTTTTTTTTTTTGATTGATTCACAGAAATTTTAAATTTGTATGATACTTTACGAGTCATTCTGGTAAATAATCTCTAAAAATATTTAAACAACATTTTTTCTTATTGTTTTAAAGTAATGTTAAACAATGAAAGTGAGTTTAAAGAATTCCAATTAGTTAAAATGAATGCATGAGACAAGAAATGACAAAAAAAAAAGAAGAAAAATTCCTTACTACCCTCTATAAGTTGACAACCTGTCTAGTTGATCATCAAAGTGCAAATGGTCAACTTACACAGGTTTTACTGTAATTGCAATAGCAATATTTTCTCTTTTTTCCCTCCCAGCTATGCAACTCTTAAAATATCAAGAAATGTATAAAAAGGATAATTTCTTATTTTAAATAATGTATATTTTTTTAAATTAAGATTTTAATTAGGAATTGTCACATACGTACGTTAAAAATCTTTTTAATCTATCTTTATTTATTCCAATTGCTCATTTTTTTAATGCAGTTAATGGTTTTAGCAAAAATCACAAAAAATAAATAAATAGTTGTTTAATATCTGCCTGCATAGCAAATTCTACCTTTTTTGTTAATGTTATAACACTAAAGAGTATGATAAACCTGTGGTCATTTTGACGATGAAAGATGCTAATTTTAAGTACTCTATTCTTGAGAACAATATAAAATTTTGACTGAAAATATTATAAAGGGTTCTCGAGTACATCTAATATTAACTTTTCTAAAGAAAATCGAAAAAAAGGGAAGTTTTTAAAATCCTCACAAAATTACTTATTTTCCACGAAAACAAAATATAAATCAAGTAAAGCAAATGGCTAAATTTAACACCTAAATGAGGAAATCAGAATATTGTTAGCGGTTCAACCACGTACCAACAAATGAAAGTCGGAAAACGCTAGTTATGGTTCAACTTCATCCCAGCAATGCAAGAAACGAAAACCCGAGTTATGGTTCAATTTCACTCCAAGAATGCGACGAACGAAAACGTGGGGGAAAAGGAGAACACGATACATGGTTCAGATTAACTCCTATGGTTGGAGAAAGAGGGAATGACGAATATGGTTCAACTACGCACGAAACTTGGGAGTGATATAAAACACCCTGTTTTGGTTCAATCGTGCACTGAATATAGGTTGCAGCAAATTTGCTCCTTTCTTTGGTGCAACGGTGGACGTAATTTTTAACAGTGAATGCTCTTCGAAAATCACCTAAAAACATTAAGAGACGCTAAATTCATTACCTAGAAGTCAACATGGCAAACATAATTACCCTTGTCCAACTGCCAAACTTCTTTGCCAATAGTCTACTGAAAAAAAAATCTCTTACAACATCTACGATTAGAACACGTAAAGTGGAAAAATTAAAAAAACTTTGAAGCAATCTAATGACGCAGAAAATTAAAGCTAACTAGTAAGACAAACCAAAGGGAATGACTGATAATTAAATCTAAGAACATATAAAGTATAAAGGAGACTGTCTAAACAAATGCATTTTTTAAACACATTTTTTGACCCCTTCTTCTTTATCACAAAGTTATACACTTCACTTTACCCCTTGTCACAGGTCACGCTATTTTTTATAGCAATTTTGTTAGAAAACAAATGTGATGTCACAATTCTTGCTACCTCCTCAACTTTGTCATAACCTGTCATAAAAACAAAGAATAAGAATTGTATTTTAGAAATATTTTTTCTCTGCATTGTTGTAAGCTTTTGCCTTAAGTATTTGTGAGTTAATGAATGCAAAATTTTATGGGACTATTGTGTACTGTAAGATTTTATAATGCTTTCTATATAGGGTAGACGGGAAAACGTTCACACAGATTTTTTTTTAAAATGAATTTTCTACTTTTAATGTTTTAACCTAGAAAATTTTAGACATTGTGGTTTTATGAAGCAGTTAATGAAGTCAAAATCTCTATATTCAACTTGTGTTTTAACCACAAAAAAAAAAAAAAAGTCTTTTGCGTCCAAGTTGATTGCGTAAACTTGCCCCGGACACGGGACAAGTTTATGCATCGTATGGGACACATTTACGCGGATTAAGAATTAACTGAAATATATATTTAACCAAATTTCAATGTTTTATTTTCCATAAACACTTTAAAAATAAGACCATCACAAATAATTAATTAAAGAACATTTTATAGGCTAAGCTAAAATCATAGGGTTAATTAAAAACAGAAACTAGCAATATTTTTCATCACTATTAGATTTTAATAACAAAAGTAAAGTATTTCTTTTCGCATTTTTACCGTGGAACTGCGTTCTGACATCAGAAGTATTAAACCCTGTCTTGTCCTTTTTTTCTATTGGTTGTGTGCTTTCAAACTATAAATGCAAGCACAATTTTCTGCTTCATAAACAGAATCGTTCGTTAATTCCTTTTTACAGAGTGTACTAACTTTTTCCCTGTCGCAGGTTTTGCTTTCATACTATTTTCCCCTGTTTTCTAGTTCTGCTTAAATTTTAATGTAATTTCTCCTTTTTGTTTTGTTCTGCACATTGTGTTTTTTTCTTTGTAGATTCTAACTGCTCTTGTCTGAGAGCTTCGTTAACAGGAGTATCAGTTAGATACTGATCCTCTTTGTTATTCCTTTCCTGGTACCTAAGCTTTGGTTCTACTTTTTTAAATGGTCTCAGTTGGAGTAGTCCATATCTGACGTAATGAAAGGCCTACTGGGAGAAATACTTGGATTATCGATCAGCCTTTTCATTATTTTGACATCTAACATGGTTCTGTTAGTGTTTTGAACTTAATGCCTTACTATATTTAAAATAAAGAAAATGCATTACTGGCTGAATAGTGTGTAAAGTTAAGGCTGAGCAATCATGAAGACAACACTATATGATTTTAAGCTATAAGATACGAATATTTTACTTAATTTGAAATGAAGGAAGATTTTCAAAACTACATAACCTGAAAATACTAAAGGTTTGAGACAGTACATAGCGAAAAAGCTGTCCGGAGCCCGTTCAGATGTAAGACAGAGCAGTAAAACACAGTAAGAACGTGCGTAAATGTTCCCCAATTAAAATGCGTAAACGCGCCCCGTCGGCAAGTTTTGATTTATTTTTAACGTGCAGCAACATTTAATAACTTTTCTGTCCATACAAATACAATTCTCAAAAAAGGAAAAAAATCTGCTATTTTTTATATATTTATTTGTTCTTAACCAAGTATTATTTATTCGCAAAAACCTTCAAAACTTTCAACACAAAATTTACTCAACTTGGTAAAAAATCGATATTTCTATCCCCATTTTAAACAGAAGCTCGACTGATGCCCAAAAACTAGTGAGAATATTTCTAGGTACCCACATCAATCTGGTATGACTGTTAGCTCTCCAGTTAGAACTCGGATCGGAAAAAGGCACTGCGTAAACTGCCCCATGCATAAACATGCCCCGGTCTACCCTATTATTTAAACATAAATAACAGTATTTAAGACTCCAGGGAAGATGTTTGTTCATATGTTTTATGCATGAAGCTCTTAATAAAAGTTTTATATCTAGTACTTGTATCTTCTATCGTGATTCCGGAAAATATTCATAACTTATGCTTAGTTCTTTTTTTGTCCAAAAATATTACGGAATCTGGGTCAAAAAAAAAAAAAAAAAAAAAAAAAAAAAAAAAAAAAAAAAAAAAAAAAAAAAAACTAGTATGTTGTGGCCATCACGAAACTTTCTTCTATATTTTTCCTTTTTCTGATCCCTCCCCATGCTTGACGAGGAAGCAATATTCCTAACAAAAACAAAATTACACATGCAAAAACTTGACGACCATCAAAATGTCTGAATTATTGTAAAAGCAAAGCAAAGAGCGAAAACTGAAAGTTATTTTAAAAGCTTGAATTAATTACAAATATTTTATTTATTAACAAACATAAGATGGCAACAGTTAAAAATTTTAAATCATGGAGATAATATTTCCGATCATTTCCATACAATTAAAATCACGAGAAATACGCAGACGACAATCTATTACGATTTATCTTTCTTATTGTTGCATTAGTAAAGCTATTTTTATTCGCAAAAAAAAAAAAAAAAAAAAAAAAATCAACACCTTTTGGAAGTTGATTGGAGTCAAAATTGAACCAAAGCCTGTTTACGTATGAATTCACATATATTCCAAATTTCAACCAGAACGTAGCATTACTTTTTGAGATAGGGCACTCACAATGGAAAAAAAGAAGGGGCGATTGCGTTACCCCCTTTTTAGCTATTGACGCCAAAATAAAATCAGCTCTTATACCCACTAAGGGCTACTTGTCAAACAATTTTTGTTTGATTCCGTTCGTTATTTCTTGAGATACAGCAGTCACAATCGACGACAAAAAACGTTCTATAACTCAACTCCCGTTTGAGCTATTGACACCAAAATTGAATCAGCATTTGCTCCTGTTAGGGGCAATTAGGACTCGACCGATGCATCGGCGCCGATGGTTCAACAATTTTGCCATCGGCATCGGCATCGGCGGCCGATGCTAACTTGCAGGAAACATCTGCCCATCGGCCTTAAAAACATCGAAAAGCCGATGGAATTGGCCGATGTTTTTGAAAAAAAAAGGACCTTTGTTGTTTTACATTTTAATACAAAGTAAAGGGAGTTATTGTTTTCAAACAAAATTGTTTACATAAATTTCAGTATGAATTTCTATTTTAGTCACCCCTCAAAGAGTTTTTAATACTGCATTCAGGTACCAAACAAGTTAATTATTGCGTTGTTTCTTGCGGCTGGATGTACGTATGTATCTCTCATAAGTCATAACTCAAAAATGGTAAGCTGTAGAAGGCTAAATTTTCGCATGTGGGATGTGCGCACGTTCCAGTTGTGCACTTCCCTTTTTGTTTTCGCTCGGGTGTTCGAAAAAGCCTATCAACTGATTTTTTGTGGCTATTAATTACTTATTTCAATGCAAAACTAATATAGCGTCTCAGACTGACGATCATTTGGTGATAGATTGCAGAATTGGAGACTGTGGAAACAAATATGAGATGGCGAAACCGGTTTTTTGAGCAATCACATTGCCTGTTGTTCTCATTTGACTGTTTTGAATTCCTATGATTTTATTTTCCTCCCACCTCCCTCTGCAGCACCACCGTCGACCGGCCTCACGATGCTGCTCCTCTAACGAAAACCGTCTCCAGGTTGCGTCCATATCCTACACACACACGCATACACAAACACACCTACCCACATATATACACACACACACCTACACATACACACACACACCTATACACTCATACACACACATAAACACACGCCTACATACACACACACACTCCTGATTGCGAAAAACATATTTTGAATTCCAAATGTCAAAATTCAAATTAATTTCATTTTGTTAACCGACTTCAAAAAGGAGGCGGTTATCAGTTCATACCGTATGTATGTTTTTTTTTTGTTTGTCCACTCATAGCGTCTCACCTAGTGAACCGATTTTGATGATTCTTTTTTTAATGGATAGGGGCTGGCTCAACTTAGGTCCCATTACTTTGTTTGACCATATTTGTTCTTTAGAAAAAAGTTATGGGCAAAAAACACTAAATTTTATGCAATTTCTCTATTAATGATTAAAATGATATTGTAGCGAAGTTCGCACTTTTCATCCGTGGATAACGGTGGCTCAGTGGTAGAATTCTCGTCTCCCACACGAGCGACCCGGGTTCAAATCCCGACTAGGACAAAGTGAATTTTACTAAAATTTCGTTTCTACTGTTTCCCGTATTTTCTCGAATGTTCTATTAATTTCTGTATCTTTCCAAGTCTGGAAAGTTCCAGCACTTTCTCAAGTTGTATATAAGGAGATGTAACGTACATTCGTGGTTCTGAATAAAGATCTCGAGTTGAGACTAACGAGTATTCGCTTCATTTGGCTTTCACATTGTCTTCGCTATCTTCATCTACGCGACAATATGAAACTCATTGTTATAAAAGTTTGGTACCATATAATAGTAATTGTAATGATAATTTTGAATAAAGGCTTTTCTAAAGCAATACAGTGATATAGAGTCGAACTTCTTACTAGGTAACTTCTTACTTTTACTGAAATATCTACATTTACACTAAAAAGAATGAAATAAAAAAAATTTGAAAAAAAAAAAAAAAAAAAAAAAATAGAACCGACTTCAAAAGTGCTCTAAAAAGTGAAAAATAATTTTCTTCTTTAAACACCATCGATAATACTTTTAAACATAATTTTTGAAGTTGGCGCAAAAACGATATAGATAAAATCATTCAGAGCCATAACTTAACTACAACTATAAAAAATTAACCAGGCCCAGTTTCTTCACTATCACTTTCATTATGCATTGATGACAGCATAATTGAGTAACGATATAAATTTCGTTCCTAATTTTTGATTTTCTGAAAAAAAATAAAACGAAGCATGTTGCACTGGATTTTACTTTTTGTTTTTGCGTCAACTTCAAAAATTATGTTTAAAAGTATTATCGATCGTGTTTAAAGAATAAAATTATTTTTCACTTTTTAGAGCACTTTTGAAGTCGGTTCTATTTTTTTTTTTCAAAATTTTTTTATTAGATTCCCGTTGAACCGACGGTAATTTTTAATTTTTCGATATTTTTAATATGAACCACAGTAATGCAGTCCTTTTTCGTTATCGCTTCAAGTTTGACGCCCGTTGAAATACATTTTGGGGCGGTATTTCTTTATCACAGAAGTTGTAAAACATTTATCACAAGCATTTTTGTAACTCCTACGGTGCCCCTATGGTTATGGGGCCTCTCTCGCAATTGCAACATTTGCTATTAAATCCGCCACTGCACGTCAAAACAAACTCGGGTGCAATTTTTAAAAGATTTCTTCTGCTCAATGTTTATGATTATTTGAAACTCTATTCATTACGACTATTTTTTGTATTTCCGAAAACACTTGCGTGCACAGCCTCCCACTCCCTCAATTTCTGAAATTAAACTCTATATGTACTTCTGAGTTGTTAAAAAAACTAACACCATTCATAAATATATATATATATATTTTTTTTTCAAGATTTATCTATTGTTTAGGAAGAATTTAGAGCATTAATGTAAGAAAATGATTAAAGACACTTTGAATGGTGACATAATTCGGAAAACAAAGGGACTTTTGAATTTTTTCTTCGGAAGTGCTGAAGTAGATTCAGAAACTCTTCCAAGGCGTTGGTGGAAGCGGTTCCGTACTAAAAAAAAATAAGCCGAAGTTTAACGTTGTGAGTTGCTCCAAAATCAGAGGGTGACTCCCCTAACCCACCCTCGTCGTTTCAAGCATTTCTTAAATATTTAGCGATAATTTATTTTGGTTAAGAAGTGCCATTTTGCGTATTTCTTATGCTCGTTTCACCTATATTTTGTAATGCGCCATCTTTTTTGCATCATTAACAGCGATCGATTTTTTTTCTGCTGTAAGTATCTATTTTTATGTATTTATATAAAATCAATGAATAAGTTATTTTCGTTTTCATCATATGTTTAATAATATGTTATAGAAAAGTTTCAAGGATTTTCTAATACGCAATTTTTTAAATTTCGGAAAATTATTGTTAAAATGAAAAAATTAATTTGAACTTGGTTGTAGCGCTTCATAAAAGATAAACAATCAAATTGTTCAATATTACGTGTGCAAACGTCAGATCAAGTAGTATATGTATTCAGTTATTAACTTGGTGTAAATATTGAGTTTGTTTATTGTAGTTGCATTTTAAGGACCTCGCTCTTTTCATGGCTATTTCTTTTTTCCGCAAAATTTATGTCATTGTTATACATTTTATGAAAAATGCAAACTTTTCTATTCATAAATTTAAATAAGTATAAAAATATTAATATTATGATTTAATATTGTAATTTATCTGTTACCTTTTTTGTTTAATTTGATGACTAAAAAATGTCTAAGTGCAATCTTTCCGCTTTAATTGCGTAAATTGCTGACGGTTTCATAGTTTAATTCTTAATTTGTTTTTGAATGATTAAACAACATAATTGAATGTTTTTTAACTTAGTTTACCTAAATCCATACATTATTACAATATTACTGAAATCTTAGTTATATGTTCAATTAAAAAAAAAAAAAATCAATCGGTTATTAAACAGTCTCTTTGTTTTTCTTCCTTTTTTTTCTTTTTTCTTTCTTTCTTTCTTTTTTTTCTGTTTTTCTTTGTCTTCCGTCATACAGCATTCAAAAAAGGAGAAGCATAACTACACCCTATACAGATTGTACGTAGTACGATCCAAAAGTTTGAGGGACAAGCTGTATAAAACATTACCCAGAATAGTTCACATTACCGAAGCACATCCACCTTCAAAAGGTCATCATGAGAGAACATGTACTTCTGCCAGTGTTCATATAACTTTTGGAAACACTCCTGGAAGCCATTTTTCGCTACCTTCTGTGATGCAGCTTTATCTTCTCCTGACGGTAGAAAGCGGCGTCCATGCAAATGTTTTTTTTTTTTTTTTTTGCTGGGAACAGGTAAAAGTCACACGGAGCGACGAAACGTTATGCTATTTGTTTGCTATATCAGAGTATTGACTAATCGAACCGTCCATCCTCAACATGAAAGTCGCCTTATTCCCCACGTTGAAGTTAAAGCAGCAGCGCAACAGGCCTTACAATAGGTTGCGATAAATATCTTCCAGGAGTCCTTCTAAAAGCTATACGAACGTTGGCAGAAGTGCAGAGTCGTTCAAGGTGACTATTTTGTAGATAGATGTACTTCTGAAATGTGAATTATTTACGGTAAATTTTTATACAACTTGTCCTCGAACTTTTAGATCATACTTCGTACGTATGAGTTTTGAACTTACTATTTCATAACGTTTTTGAGTGACGTAAGTTTACGAGCATGAAGATATCACAAGAGAATTTGCGATAATTAACAAAGGAGGCGTTCAAAATGGATATTTCGATCATCTGTATGTTCTTAGGTACATATGCGCCGAAAAAACTTGTGAAGTTTAAATTGGATGATCGTAAAATAAAAATTTAAGTCGAAATCTGATGTTTTTTTTTGGGATTGCAATTCCTTATTCGTAGAAAGGAAGTAAAGTGAAATGAATCAATGATCCTTTAAATCCTGACAATCTTATCAATTTATTTCTGTTAGAATTTTTTTTTTTTTGCCATCGGCCAACAGCATCGGCCATCGGCAATCGGCCATTTGTAGGAAAACAATCGGCCATCGGCCATCGGCCATCTTTGAACAATCGGCCAACAATCGGCATCGGTCCATCGGCCAGAAAATGCCATCGGTCGAGCCCTAGGGGCAATATGTGGACCAAATTTTGTTTGATTCCGCCAGTTACTTCCTGAGGAATAGCAAGCACGCGTAACTCAAAAAACGTCCCATTGCTTCACCCCCCTTGGAGGAACTCGCGCCAAAAACCAATGGGCACAAGTTCACATAGGGGCACATATGTGTACCAAATATCGTTCAATTTCATGCGGTAGTTTTTGCTGTAGAGCGGCCACAAAAAACTGGTCACACACAGACGTGACACACATACACACAGACAGACAGACATTTTCCAAAAATAGTCGAAATGGACTCAGCACACCTCAAAACGTTCGAATCCGTCAAAATTCGAAATTCGAAAATTTGCACGAATCCAATACTTTCTTCTATATATTAGATATAGAAGAAAGTAATAAAAAATGTGGGAGCAAGAAATGGTAAAATAATTTACTGTTTGCGGATACATTTGTCCAGCAATGTTTTTAGCTGCGTTATAAAAATGTGATGAGCTCCAGTCAATAAATAGGTTTTCAAGACTTGGAAAACTAATATTGTTATATTTTGAGAAAAATAACATAATTTTTTTGTTGAGCAGTATTTTTTAATTTCATATAAGGCTTCTTCATTTCATATTTGATTTAATATCTGTAGTAAAATTTTTCAAGCCAATCAGGTCAAAGTGAAATAAGTTCTATTTATATTTTTATTTATTCGTTCATTTGTAAATCTAATTACATGTTCATTGATTTAAACATTGACTTATTCATCAACACATTCACTCATTTTACTCCTTTTATTTTTCTGTTTTTTTCGCTTGTTAATTTCTTTATTTTTATTTCAGTTTTAAAACTTATGTTATCATTATTTATTTGATTTATATTTATTTATTCATAGAAGACTTTTTTTTAAATATAATTGAATAGATAGTATTTGAAAAATGTTTCAATTATTACTTTTTCCAGGAGCGCAAAGTGATAACTTCCCACTTTTAATTGAAGGTACAAATTTACTGCCATAATTGGAAAAAACGCTTCATCACTAACTCGTACATAAAAAACACTACTTTCTAATTGCGCACAGTAATTTATAAAATATGTTTTCAATTTGTGGTGTCTGAATACGAAAATAATCTTAACTAATGTCACATTGCCTCATATTTCTTTAAAACATATGTGTCTACTAAAGCATCTGTTTTAGTTCTTTCCAGTACCAGTTTCTGAAAGTCATAGAAATGTTCTATTTTATTCATCGTTTCTTATTTTTTTAAGGTCAAAGTCATGTATAGTAGATCTTGAAGTCACCCTTAAACATCAAAACGTATCTTTCCTCTCCATTTCAAAAGTCTAATATCGGGGTACATACACCAGAATAGGATTTCCCCAAGAGCTTCAGCAGTATTTGCTTTTCTTGTAAATGGAAAAACATCCTACCTTCTAAAAACGCATGGTATACAATGAGGGAAATGGGTGATTTAGTAGGTTTATTCCATGCTTTTTAGGGAGTCAAACTGTTTCATAAATATTTTAAATAGCATTCGCATCAATATGTACATTTTTTATCATTCACTGCATTTAAAGGAAGGTTTATCTTCAACTTTAATGGTTTGATTATAAAGCAATACTCAATCTTCATATTCTAGAAATATATGCGTCATTTCTTTCTTTGTGTAAAGCTATACATGGTGTTCCGTTTTAACCTGCAAGGCCTCTATTTTCGCAACCGTCAGTCCTAGATGCATACTTCCAATTGCAAAAAAGTTCAAAATCTCGATGCGGAGTTAAAATATTGAAAATTTGAAGGAAAAATAAAAATGAGTCAAAAACTACAACATTTAAGTTTTCATACGGTCCCTAGGTCCCCTAACTTATATTTAGAGAAATAACCTCCATTGAAAACTATTACTGAAAAAAAAATTTGACATTTGTGCCACCAAAACTCAGGGAGATATTCCAGTTCCAAGTTTTAAGGGTCCGTACAGAAGATAAGATTGGAACTTATCACCCTTTCAGAAGAATGAGAGCTTGTCGAAGTAAAAAAACAAAGTAGGGTAACACTCCCAGTAATTTTCAGGTCACCAGTGATTGGCACTTCCAACAAAAATGTCCTAAAATAAGATTCGTATCCAATCTTTTAAAAGTAGAAGGCCATATACCAACTGAATGTACATTTACTTCAAAGATTATAACTTCAATTCATGTTTACTAAATGGTTGCAGTGCATTGGAAAGAGAAACTATTGTGGCTTGTGTCAAATCAGCCATTTTTGTTGCAAAAGCTTCTTCTCTGGCTTAAGGGAAGCATGTGCATCAATCCCTTAAAATCTGACTTAAAATATATTTTAAAATTTGGTTGTCAGGAGTTTTGTTTATTGAAAGGTGTTACTTTGAGTTGGTAGAAATGTGTTTTTTTTTTAAATCCTTTTTTGGATTTTCGAAATAATGGTGGATGCCATTTAGTGGTGCTTCGGTTTTGCTAGCCTCCAGTGATTGGCACATGTGCATATAAACACTAATGTGTTGTGCAATATGTTACTGGTTTGATTTCTGATACTTTTGCAGCAACTATATTGTATGGGTTCTACTATTGAATTGAATCCTGCAGAATATACTGTTAAATTTTTAAGAGAAACATTAAAAAACAAAAATGTTTGGCCATCAGTCAGCTATTACGACTGTAGAAAAACGGTTCATTTTTTATGGTCCCTTAAAATCATCGGGTCTATGTTCCTAAGGTTCCTTTTTCTGTGGAAACACCTATAGGTAATTCGTAAAATCGAAACTGCATACCGACTAATGAAACAGCAATAATCTCGATATTTTTTTCTATGAAACACTCAAAATTTAATTTTATTTCTCTAAAATACTTTTTTAACATCAATATATGCGATTTAGCATTAATTTATGTAAAATTACCTACTTAAAAATAGCATTAATTGTGTTTCTTATGATGATAAAATTTGTAAGTAATCTAAAAGTGAAAAATAAAGTGATTTTCCAGTTCTATTAACATGTGCCAATTACTGGATCACAAGGTGTTATACACTGGGGTATCGGGTGCCAATTACTGGTGATTTTGATATCTTTTAATAAACATATTTTTATAAAAATATCAATTAAATATTTTTGATTTTAGTGCACTAAACAGATGCACATATGTGCATTTTTCAATACAAAAATATTTCAAGTGAATATTTTTTTTCTAAGTAATAAAAGCAGAGTTAAGTTCAAGGACAAACTCTTAAAATGCCAATTACTGGGATCGTTACCGTATTTATATATGTTTCATAGCTATACGAAAATAAATGCAAATGTTATGCCGTGATACGCAAAAACACACTGCGAAACCTCGAACAATTTGAAAAAATACACTCTGTACACACATAATTTTTAACACTTGTTAACTGGTATATTTTCCTCAAAAAGGTGTTACTGACGGCAAGTGTAAAGTGGTGTAAGTCACAAAACACTGCTTTTCATATCTCTGTGAATGTTTGTCGTACTAATTTCAAACTTTTCGTGTTGGAATTATTCTTCAGTGTAGATTATTGCTCTAAATATAAGTTAGGGAACCTGGGGCCCGTATAAAAAGTTAAATTTTGTATTTTTTTTACTCATTTTCATTTTTACTTCAAACTTTCAATACCTTAACTCTGCATCTGATTTTGAACATTTTTGCAATTGGAAGTATGTATCTAGGACTAATGGCTGCGAAAATAGAGGTTTTGCTGGTTAAAACGGAACACCCTGTATATCCTCACTTCTGATGGTTGTAGGGGAGACCGGGGCAAGATGACTATGCTAACAATTTTCGTGGTTTATTAATTTATTTTTAAGGATAGTAAAATTAATTTTGCATGAGCTGTTAAACTGGTCCTTTGTAGTATTAAATATATTACCATTTAATTTTTCAAATAAAAATAACGAAGGATATTTTTATTTTTTCATAACCTCAACAAATCGTCATCTTGCCCAGTACTGGGGCAAGATGACTTTGACCTAGGGGCAAGATGACAACGTTGAAAAAGGTTGAACATAATTTATGTTTTGAATATGTTATCTAGTTTTACAAATGATAGCTATGTTTTTACATCTTACTAAGTATCAAATTAAGCGTAATGCATTGCAGCGTAATGTTCAAGTGTTAAGTTGTGCAGCTAACAATAGACACAAATAAAAATACCATTTTCATGATTGGAACATTCCTCATGCGACCACTCTTGGCTTTTACAGTTCTGGATCCATTCTTCTGTTGGAGGGTCACAAAATTCCACTTTCCAAGCAAGGCATCTTAGAACACTATTCTTTGAATTTTATGCAACTGTATTGCTTGGCATGAATACGGGTCCACAGTAATAGACTTGGGCCTACAGGAACTTGGTCTGAGCTTTTCTTACTCCCTTTTTATTTTCTTGAGTTTTTTTTCCCCTGTTTTTTTAAATAATTCCTTTTTTTCTTCCGCTTTGCTCCTTGTTCTGACATTTCTTTGATGGGTGTGCTTGTAAGAATGTTTGAGCTTCAGTTTTTGTTTTCTCGCATTGTGTTGCTTTAGGCAATGCATTGAAATCAAAAACACTAACATGCTTCTTTGGTTTATCGGAATCAGCATTTTCAATGACTTCTGCTTCGTCTGGAGGATTTATATACTGGTTTTCTACTTCCTAGGTCTGAGGATTAGCACTATTATTCCCAGTTTCAGAGCCAACAACGTCATAGTCCGCTAAAAACAAGAAAATTATGAGACTCAATACCTCATTCTTTAAACCCTTGATCGGCATTTCCAACTGTAGCTGCTTTGAAGTAAGCGGTGCTCAAAAGCTCACCAATATTTTTTTTGCTGTTATAGTTTGTCCTTGATGAATAACCATAAAGTTGTCCCATGCTTGGCTATAGTAGGTTTTTAATGGGCAGAAAAATGACGCATCAGGAGCTAGAGACGATGCGATGTGTGAAATGGCAACCCAATCATGATAATGTTTTTTCACTGCAATATAAGATAGCCTGCAAAGCTATGTGAGATTTATGATTTTCAATAATCAGCAGAGCAGGATATTCTTTGCTTGGTTTAATTCATTCAACTAATCATTTGGTCGACTAGTTTATAAATAGCCCCTGGTCAACCGCTTCCGAATGATACCTCCATTGATTCAATGCGTCCTTTAGCCCCAGAGGAGAAGCGCAAGGTCGCGTGGATAAACGCACAGCGTTTACAGGAATTTGTAAAAGTGGACAACATAGTTAGTTTAATAAATTCCGAAACACAGGCAATAGGCAAGCTCGTCATCTTGCCCCGCGTTGCTGCCCATCATCTTGCCCCAGACTGCCTGTTTGAACAGATTCTTCTCCATAACCATAAAAAAAGGCAATTAATTGACATTTATTCATGGTAATTGGTAGTATTTAAACTAAGTTACTCATAAATACTCAAGAGACACAATATATCCTATATGTATATGCAGCAGAGCTTATTTACACATGCATAAAAGTTAGACCGTGGCAAAGATAAACAATCAGAGCTTCAGAACTAACACAAATATGGCGATTTCAGTATCTCTATACTGTTGCTGAACGAACAGCGGATAGGAGAGCCAGTAGCATGCAGTTGATACAGTTACCTAGTTTAAAACGGAAAAATTAAGGTATTCGTCATCTTGCCCGGCTCGTCATCTTGCCCTGGTCTCCCCTACATAGTTTGTCATCAAAAGTACTGAATTTGATTTAGAAATATATATCTCATTCCTCAAAACTTCGTTTTATTTCTAAACCAATAGATTTTTCCAATTCGAACTTATCCCAGAACTTTCTAAACTTTTCTGACTCATGGTATCCTTCGAAGGACTAGAATTATCTGACAGCACCCTAGTCATTTATCTCTATGACATTTATTATATACAGGGTGTCTCAAAAGGTTGTTGACAAACTTAACATGCTGATGTCTCATATCATGATGAACAAGATTTACACAGTAGCATGCGTTCGCAAACGTAATGCTGACGCGTTACATGCAGACAAAGCCAGATACTAACGGATGCACAACATGTCTAATATTTATTACACAAAGATGATTTTACTCAGCATTTTAGTTTTCAAGGAAGATTTACAGCTGTTGTTGAAATTTGCTGTTTTTAGCCATCATACACATGTCGCAACGGCAATGTACCGACCGTCGTAATAACGATCCATTCTGGCAAAATTTCACCGATCGCTGCGTTGTAGTTGAAACGTGATTATGAGAACTGGCAGGCGGCAAATTTTATCAACTGCATTAGACTTTCATTAAAAGGTAAAATGTTGTGTAGGACCGTATTTGTGTAATATATATGTGACATGATGCATGATGTGCATCCGTCAGTGTCTAACTTTGTGTGCGTGTATAGTGCGCCGTCATTTGCGAACATATGTTTCTAAGTAAATCTTGTTCATCATGATATGTCACACGAGCATGTTAGGTTGGTTAACAACCTTTTGAGACACCCTGATTAGGGTATCCCCCCCCCCCAAAAAAAAAGTCGGTTTTTCAAGTCGTACACCCTTTTATATTTTTCCTTTTTGATTAAAACAATTGATAAAAAAGTTTGATATAATTTTAACAACGGAACCCGTGTCGACTTATGACTGAAAGTGTTAGCCAGCCCTGTGTACTAGACCAAATGATTTTTTTTGGAAGTGCGATATTTAATGTCGATAAAACGTTGCCCCTATTGGTAATTTTCTTCGAAAAATGATGATTTTTCGATTTATCTTTTAAAAAATTACATATACGTTTAAATAAAAAATCAAGTTCAAAAATTACTAGCGAACACATTTTCAAATCAGCATTTGCAGGTGAATAATAAAGAAATACTACATTTAGCATGAACGATTTAACTTAAATTTTAAGAAATCCATATTTTGAGTACCATGTGGGATAATTAAATATTGCAAGAGAGCAGAGTTGCTATTTAACGCTAATTACCAACTCTACTGTTTACATCTTTCAGCTTGATAACTTCTTAAAATTTACCTTACGATTTTTTAAAAAAATATTTAGAAAAAAATCAATTTTTTGAAGAAAATTAAATATTTTAGGCCTCCTGCTTGACACTTACGTATAATTTAATTTAGATAAATATTTTTGTTGTACGTGTGGGCGTGTAGAGGCAAAATTGTATAGTTTTGAACTTCCAAAAAAAGAAGATTTTTTTTCAATTCGGTCTAGTTCACAGTGCTGATTCACACTGTCAGGCGCAAGTCGGCACGGGTTGCCATTGTTCAAATTATATGAAACATTTTTTACAATAGTTTAGACCTAAAAGGAAAAAAATAAGGAGGTGTGTGACTTAAAAAAATCGACAATCGCTTTTTTTTTTTGCGACACCCAAATATGCACAGTACATATATACATACATACACTCACGCATACATATAAAAATACGCACATCAAGCAAACAGACAGCCATCGCGCTTCCTATTAGTATAACTTTATGGGCAAAATCATAAAGTATGCAGTAAGAGGAGTTTTTATTTGCTTTTTAGCCGACTTCAAAAAAGGAGGTTATGATTTCATATTGAGGCTTTTTATGTGTGTTTTCGAATTATTCCAACACTACTGGACCGATCTGAATTTTTTTTTTGTTTGGAAGGGTATACTTCCCAGATGGTCCCATTGTAGTTTGGTTTGGATCTGATAAGGGGTCCCGGAAAAATCCAAGAAACTTTAAATTTCATACGGCATGGTCACGTAGTGTTGCTGTGATCGGTGTATTTTCACACCTAAGCTTTTAACTTTCTCTTGAATGATATTTAATTCTCGCGGCACATGGATGATTAATTTTCTCAACGCTGCGCAGCATTTTAATTTTTTATTATAGGTGTTATAATAAATGTATTTATTACTGCGTAGCAAAGCAGTAAATTAAATATATTTTGCTACTTTAATAGTTGAATCAATTACCTTAATATTTTATTTACTAATAAATAACTTTATTTAGGCACTAAAATATAAAGTTCTTTATTTAATATTCCATTTTTTAAATATATTTAATGTTCAATTGAGGGGGATTGAATACAGAACACCCCTCCCCCACGATTTAATTTATATTCTTTAATAATATACATTATAACTGTGTATGATTTCTGAAGTTTGATCAATATTCTGGATTTACTATTTCACGATGCCGCCAGTTCAGTTTGAAATTACGGTTATATTAATTAGCAGGCTTCAGAAAAAGGAGGAGGTTCTGAACTCGTCGGATTTGTTTTTCCTTCGTACAATGTTCCATAAATACTCGAAGACACCTGTACCCAGGGGTGTGCACCGGGAGGGGGGAGGGACACCTGTTGGCCCGGGCCTGAGCCTGGAGGGGGCCCAATATTTTTGTAACTAACGGTGAAATATAGGGGTAAACAATGTGTAGAGGGGCCCGGAAAAGTCATTTGTGATGGGCTCCAAAATTTCTGTGCACGACCCTGCCTGTACCGAAAAGGATAAGTCTTTTTTTGTTTGAAACAGCATAGTTCCTCGGCGGTCTAATGTTAATCAAGTTCAGGTTTGATGAAATTGAGGAAACTCTTCGAATATCATACTCACATTTTAATCGATTTGTACTTTATTAACTTTGTATATCGTCTCACTTAGTGAACCAGTTTTTATGCTTTTTTTTGTTTAGTGGTGGTTTTGTTTAGGGATGTTCTAACTTAGGTTCCAAATCTTTGATTTACCCTATTTGCTCTTTAGGGAAAAGTTAAGGGTAAAACAATAAATTTCCTGCAATTTCCCTCGCAAACGATTAAATATAAAACCCATTGATAAACAAAGGCCATAAAACAAAGGTTTATGTTTTCTTTACCTATAGTTAAAGAAAGTACTAAAAATATATATTATTAAGAGTAATGATAATGAAAATTTTGAATTAAGGATTCTCTGAAGCAAACATAAAATTCATTCTAGTGGAATTTTTAATCTTCATCTATAGTGGGGCCATGTGAAGAAACATGCGACTTTTATCACGAGTTACATGATACTAATTGCGAAACATAAATTACAATTTACAATATTACTATTCTAAAATTTACAATTTTACAAATATAAACTTAAAGCGAGTTCGTTTTTTTTTTATTGACTCGTGCATTTGCTTTAGGAAAGCAAACTCAGGACTTTTAGGAAAGCATAAAGTTGAACAAATGATGAAGACATTTTTTTTGTACATTAGTTACGCATTTGAAAAAGCCTTTCTTCAGAGTCGTCGGAAGTCTCCGAGACGCTCGCCGTGTTATTTACACCAATTAAAAAGCAAAATATAAATTACTTTTAAATTAAAAAAAAAAAAAAACTGCCGTCAAAAAATACCCAGGAACTAAAAAGCAAAAAATAACTGATTACACTTACATTCTATTTCCTACCCAAACATAGAAATGAAATTTATTTTACAATTCCATTACAAAAATCAACTAAACTAAAGACCGAATTATAAAATAAACACTGATTTAAATTACTATACGATGAATTATTTTAAATACCTAACTAAATAAATACGATCTCTTAATTTTTAATAACCTTTTAAGTCGGGGCATCCTATAAACTACTACCTAACGTAACTGGGTAGGTTTAATTTTAAAGACTAATTTCGCGTATAGTTAAATTAGTGTTTAATTCATATAACTATATATATATAAAGTGCTATGAACTGATGACCTGTTTCTTTTTAAGTCGGTAAAAATGTAAGAAATCAAGGAAGATTTCGATAATAATCCTTGCGGATCGTCCATGGTGCCCCGGTCCCAGTATGCCGAGGCACCTACTTTTGGAATCTCTCTCCTGTCTTACATTATCTGCTTAAACCTTACTTTTGTTCGATACCTTAAAAACAGCTATTTTTGAAACTATTTTTTTAAAACTGTAAACTTCAATGCAAAAAAAAAAACCTTTGTGCGCAAAAGTTATGCGGTTTATTCAAATTATTTCAATATTTATCAAATGCTATGAAATAAGCCCACATTACAGAATGAAAACGCATAAATATTCCTTTCAAAATCATATGAATAAGGGGCGGGTCATAAATGACGTCATACTTTTTTCAGCATATTTGACTTAGAGCCCCTTGTTACAAAGTGTCACTCTTGGCCTAGTCGTTGAAAAATTCGTGTCCGCTCCCTTTGTTGCACGTCACGATATAGATTACATAATTATAGAGTAACAAAAAATACTTTTTTTTCAACCAGAAAGTGTGGTGTCACACTATTTGTTACCCCCTCCCATTGTCACACTTTTATCAAAGTGTGAAATCATTTGTGGATGACCCGTAAGAATAGTTTCCTTCTGATGCTTTCGTTAAGAAGAAAGAATATCTCTATTATCTTTACTATATTTGAACAGCCTTTCGACAGCAGCTGCGAGGTAATTCAATGTCTTTGATCAATAATTAAACGAAGCTTCTACCACACAAGGAAAGCGAAATATCAAACACAATAAACAGTATCGACTTCCAAAGCAATCATAAATTTCCCCATGATCGAAATAATCGCATCTGAATAATATACTAGTGTGCTGAAATAAATAATTTTGAGTACATCTGTTCAGAGTGCTCAGACAGTACTGCCGGTAATTGATTTTACAAATGCTGCTAAAAGTTGCAGAAAAAAAAAGCAAAAAATTGTATTTCCTTATTTACCTTAATACCCCTTTAAAAACTAATTTACCTACATAACTTTCACTTCCGTGCGATGGAAGAAGTAAGTACACTGTAAGAAAATTCTTAACCGTCACAGTTTATTTCCGGACTTATTTCCGAGGTTTCACGTGTTTCCACCTCTTCGCTTTAAAATCAAATACATTTGCGAAAACGGCTCCTGAACTGCTACAGTTTGCATGAGTGCTAATTTCTCATTGTTGTGCAAAATAAGCCACAAAAGAAGGCAAGATGCAGTTTCTGTATACTGTAGCTTTGCAAGAATTACAAGTAAAAAATAACGTGTTCAGCATTTGGTTTCAATTCTGCTTTAGCTTAGGCCATATCTGCTAAACTGCTTTGGGAATATTCCTGGTAAATCAGGATGGTGCCTAGCTATAACTATAAATGCGTGTAAGTTTTCTTGAAAAATACCTTAATTTTTCCAAAAAACACGACTGGCTTTTATTGGGATGGTTTCCGAGTTCTTTGGATAGATCTCAGGATAATTCCAAGAAGGTTACTGACTTTTAGCGGTAAACTTCATTGATTTTTGCCGGACCTGTTGCTGGAAGAATGTTGGCACATTTGCTAATCATTAATTTCCTGGGCCGTTCTTGATTTTTACTTTCTTCTATATCTAATATATAGAAGAAAGTATTGGATTCGTGCAAATTTTTGAATTTCGAATTTTGACGGATTCGAACGTGTTGAGGTGTGCTGAGTCCATTTCGACTATTTTTGGAAAATGTCTGTCTGTGTGTATGTGTGTGTGTCACGTCTGTGTGTGACCTGTTTTTTGTGGCCGCTCTACAGCAAGAACTACCGCATGAAATCGAACGAAATTTGGTACACATATGTGCCCCTATGTGAACTTGTGCCCTTTGGTTTTTGGCGCGAATTCCTCCAAGGGGGGTGGAGCAGTGGGACGTTCTTTGATTTACGTGTGCTTGCTATTCCTCAGAAAGTAACTGGCGGAATCAAACAAAATTTGGTCCATATGTTGCCATTAACAGGAACAGGTGCTGATTCAATTTTGGTGTCAATAACTCAAACGGAGGTTGAGCTATAGAACGTTTTTTGTCGTCAATTGTGACTGCTGTATCTCAAGAAATAATGAACGGAATGAAAGAAAAATTTATCGGCAAGTAGCCCTTAGTGGGTATAAGAGCTGATATTATTTTGGTGTCAACAGCTAAAAAGGGGGTAGCGCAATCGCTCGTTCTTTTTTTCCATTGTGAGAGCCCTATCTCAAGAAGTAATGCTACGTTCTGGTTGAAATTTGGAATATATGTGAATCCATATGTAAACAGGCATTGTATCAATTTTGACGCCAATCGCTCCAAGAGGCGTTGATTTTTTTTTTTTTTTTTTTTGCGAATAAAAATTCGTGATGGCCACAACATACTAGTTTTCAGTGTATCATAAATCAATGATTAAGAATAAATAAGTAAGATGAAGATAACTAGCGTGACACCTTTTTTTTTTTGCTTCTGCGTAACCCGTGTAATATTTTAACAAACATGTATGATTTTCTTAAACATTTATTAATTTGCAACAAGAAGTTGAAAATGTAAATAAAGTACAATTATGAATTGGGCGCTGTTTCGATATTAGGTGGAAAAAAACCAATGAAATATACTCAAGGTAGGTTTATATGAAGCAAACTAGCAAGACTTACTTCCGTTATAATAACTGTTTCAAAGCCCTAAATTAGATTTCTTCCTCTTACATTTTGAAGAAAATTTATGGAGCCTAACTCAAAACAAATTTTCCAAACTCTCTTTTTCAATCAAATTTACGTGTTCATTTGGAAACTCGATTTATCGACTCGATGAGTTACTAAAATGAGAAAGGGAGCCCTCGCATTTCTTTCCAACACTTTTCGTTTTTCGTATTCATTATGTTGACAGATACATTGAGCCAAAACGATTCGAATTTTTCAGAAAACTTTTTGATAGGATCTGCATGCAAAATGAATCGATAACTCAGTCATTGTACTCTTGAAGCTTCGTCCTCTCACTGATGAAAAGCAGTACATTTTTTTGAAAACCGACAGTGTGAAACCAAACTAATGCAATGTATTTTATAAAAGACTAAAGGACCCGACAGACGTTGTTCTGTTCAAACTTTGTAAATTGAAAAGTTGAAAAATTTCAATAAACTATCAAGTGTTTGGACCGTTTTGTTGAAAAAAATACGAAAAAAGAAAATGTTTCAAGCTGCTTGGTGTCAGAATGCGTATATTTATTACAACTTGATTTATCTAATGCCCGCTGATCAGTTGTTTTATTAACTATTTTTTCTCGCGTACTTGAAAGATCTTCATAGATTGTATGATTTTTCCTTTCGCCATACTCAAAGAATAAAAATCCTCAGATATAAAGTGTAAAATACTAACAACCCATCTAGAACAAACAGGAAATCCCGGTGCAGCATCCCCCATATGAAAAAGAGTAAAACAATCGAAAGGATATCGTTTTAAACAACAGTTCCCTCAATAAGCGAAAATCACCCCCCCCCCTCCCGGTGTAAAATAAACACATTCTACAATTAAAATGACTAAACACTCTTTAAAAACCAGAAACAATTCTTTGCAATTTGAAATTTTTCGCAGAATAAACTAAAAATACAATAAATTTCAGTAACAGTAACTTTAAAATGTAAACAAATAATCACGCAACTCTATTGTTTATGGCCAAAGTCGCCAAGCCACCACGTTCCTGTAATCCAGCCGATCAGTGAGTGAAGCGGATCTTTTGAATGAAAACTTTTTTAACTTCATATATTGCCTAATTTGTTCTTTCCACCAAAGGTAAAGATCTTCCACTGCACTAATCTTTTGTGTACAGAACTACCCTGTTGTAATTTAGCTGGACGGAAATAAAATTTGTTTCGTCTTTAAATTCCATCATTTTTTCCTTTAATAATGTACTGATTAGTTTGACAATCCTTAAAGTCCCCAAAAAGACATCCGACAAAAGGAATGTCTTATCAACCATAAGCTCACTACTTTTTGCATTGAAAAAGGTGTTCCCTGAAACGCCGAAACATATGTCTGCAGTAATCTGCGAATTTGTGCTTTTTAGACGTTGTTACTTTACGTTCTCCACTATATGTGATGTAATGATTTTGATTTCGTAAGTATTAGAAACTGTTCCATTATTTGTATTCAAAAGAAAAAATTAAAGTAAAGCAATTATAAGTGTCTTCGAGCCATTAAAACCAAATAAAAAAATATTTTTCGATCAAATTTAACGAAGATTTCTGTTTTTTAGCAGATTTCGTTTCAGATCAATATGCAGTTGCAAGTTTGGTGCTCTACTTTCATCAACTATCTCCCTCCCCCCCCCCCCTTCGTTTGCACTGTACCCAGTTGATGAAATCATCCAAAACCGGCTAAAATCTGATTTTCAGGAACGCAAAGCTTCTCCTACGGCGAATGCCACCGAAGATTAGGTTAATGGGGGTGCTATGGACGAATGCTACCAGACACACCCACATTCGCTGCAACTGCCAATTCAGGAGTCTGTGATTTAAGTTGTCTGTTGGCCACGATCGCAGAGATCTTAATGAGGAGGCACCGGTTCAGACGCAAAAGAGACATGAAAAAGATGAAAAAGGGGTACTTTCTAAACCTGGCAGCAAAGGAAATTTTCGAAAGTAAGACTAATACAACAACAACTGGATATTACTTGACTTTCCTTTTACAAGAAAATGCTGATGTAATTTCTGCTGCGCTGCAATTTGGGTGCTCTCTGTGAATGATTAAATTTGAAAAATGAGTCCCTAAAGCACCATCTGAGGGTTTCCTTGTTGTTTTAAGCCATTTAATGCTTTGTTTTAAAATGCATTTTTGAAACCTTATAGACGTCTCGAGGCCTGTATAACTCAAAATACGAATATAATAAAAAATGATGGACATTTAAACATGGAATTGAATCGTTTTTTTTTTCTCTCTATTTTTGCCAACGTCTTAGAATCTTGGATATCCTCTTTATTGTTATCATTAATGTACGACGCGTAAGCACTAATTACGGTTTAACTCCTCAAAATTGTTTTGTTTTTTAGATTTAATTTACAGCCAACAACCTACTTTGGTAGTTAAGGGTTAAATTAATCAGCAACAATGTAACACAAGCAGATTCCGCAATGATTTTGTGTAATTAATTTCTATTATTACAACTGAAATATTATTTTAAGGCCATACATATAAAGCTCTATATGAAAGCAAATTCAAAACATTTCAATGCAAGAGTTCAATTTTTTGTGGTGTAACACACCCAACCTTACTTAAGGGTTAACTTAATGAGTAGCAACATAACCCAAAACAGATCCTCCAATGATTAGTGAATAGTTCATTTCTATAAGTACAATTGAATCATTACTTTAAGGCTATGCATATAAAACTCTATATGCAATAACTTCCACACTTTTGAATGGAAAAATCCAAACATTTTGTGGTGCAACACAACTAACCTCATTAGTATAGGGTTAAATTAATCAGTACCAACATAAGACCATTCTCCCATGGTTATTGCACACTTTTCTCTTTATAAATACAACTGAATCATTGCTTTAAATCTACAGAAAATAAAGCTCTACAAGCATTTCCAAACGTTTAAATGCAAAAGTCAATATCTTTTATTGTGTAACACACCCAACCTCACTATTAAGTGTATATTAATCTCTAGCAACATCACACAAAGATGGTTTTTGTCTCAATGGTTTTTGTATAATATATTTCTAGAAATACAATTGAAACATTTTAAGGCTATGCATATAAAGTTTTATATGCAAGTATTTCCAACTATTGACCGCAATAGTCTAATTTTTTTTTCACCCAACCTCACTATTTAAGGGTTGAATTAATGAATAACAGCATAACAAACGGTTTTTTAACCGACTTCAAAAAGGAGGCGGTTATCAGTTCATACCGTATGTATGTTTTTTTTTTTGTTTGTCCACTCATAGCGTCTCACCTAGTGAACCGATTTTGATGATTCTTTTTTTAATGGATAGAGGATGGCTCAACTTAGGTCCCATCACTTTGTTTAACCATATTTGTTCTTTAGGAAAAAGTTATGGGCAAAAAACAGTAAATTTCCCTATTAAATGATTAAAATGATATTGTACCGAAGTTCGCACGTTTCATCCGTGGATAACGGTGGCTCAGTGGTAGAATTCTCGTCTCCCACACGAGCAACTCGGGTTCAAATCCCGACTAGGACAAAGTGAATTTTACTAAAATTTCGTTTCTACTGTTTCCCGAATTTTCTCGAATGTTCTATTAATTTCTGTATCTTTTCAAGTCTGGAAAGTTCCAGCACTTTTTCAAGTTGTATATAAGGAGATGTAACGTTCATTCGTGGTTCTGAATAAAGATCTCGAGTTGAGACTAACGAGTATTCGCTTCATTTGGCTTTCACATTGCCTTCGCTATCTTCATCTACGCGACAATATGAAACTCATTGTTATAAAAGTTTGGTGTCATATAACTGTAACATTAATAGTAATTGTAATGATAATTTTAAATAAAGGCTTTTCTAAAGTAATACAGTGATATAGAACCGCACTTCTTACTAGGTAACTTCTTTACTTTTACTGAAATATCTATATTTAGACTAAAAAGAATGAAATAAAAAAATTTTGAAAAAAAAAATAGAACCGACTTCAAAATTGCTCTAAAAAGTGAAAAATAATTTTATTCTTTAAACACCATCGATAATACTTTTAAACATAATTTTTGAAGTTGGCGCAAAAACAAAAAGTAAAATCCATTGTAACCATGCTTCGTTCATATTTTTATCAAAAAATCATCCAAACTTAGGAACGAAACATTTATATCGTTACTCAAATATGCTGTCATCAATGCGTAATGCATGTGGTAGTGAAGAAACTGGACGTGGTTAAATTTATACTTGTAGTTGAGTTATGGCTGTGAATGATTTTATCGATCGTTTTTGCGCCAACTTCAAAAATTATGTTTAAAAGTATTATCGATGGTGTTTAAAGAATAAAATTATTTTTCACTTTTTAGAGCAATTTTGAAGTCGGTTCTATTTTTTTTTTCAAAATTTTTTTTGAAAAAATACGGAGAGAAGAAGTAAACGCGTCATAAAAAAATTCAACTGCAACAAGTTAAATAAGGGGTATTTATTTCAACTTTGAAGACGACTTTGTAAAACATGCGCCATCGGAACATACTAGATGCGTAAAATACACCGTCAGCTCAGTCATTCCAGCCGAGGACAACAATTCCGTGCTAAAGTATATTCTATTTTGTGTCGCGCTTTGCATTAACACCCAGCCAAAATCTAACTTCCAAAAACATCTATCACATTTTCAATTCCAAAGTTAAGCTTAGATAAAATCCAAAAAATACTCCGGCTTTAGTTAAAGGTCATCTTTAAAAACGACGACAAATGGAACCTTCCTGAAAATGGTCTTTTGATGTTCATTGCTGTAACAAAATTCTAGTGGAGGTTTCAGCCCTTACTTAGAAAAGTACTTTAGAAGAAGTTGATGGTAGATGATTTCCATTAGAAAAACGCCAAGAGCTATTTTAGGAGTTTTCGAACCTATTGGAAATAAAACTGATCGTTTCCGGAGAGAGGGTAAAAAACCAGTTGAATAGATTAAAGTACTATTTCAAAGAATAAATGTTACTCGGAACTGAGCCCTTAGTACCTCGAGTTTTTTTTTTTTTTTTTGATGAATAATGCGGATTCATGAAACTTTTGCAGTTTAAATTAAGTGGAGTATTTTGCTTATATCATTTTATTAACATGTCCTAAGTAATTTTCAGTTTAATGTTCACAGTATAACAGCACATAGCATAGGTTTTAACGACATAGTTGTTTGGGGAAAATTAGTGACGAAGTGCTGTAAAAAGTATGAATGTTTTCCATTAAAGGCTTACATTTTCTAGACCTGTGCGTTTCATGCTGAGTAAATATTTTTTTTTTTTTTTGAAGCAAATAACTCCCTAAACCATTTCTACGCATTGTTTTGTGATGTATAAAAATACAAATACTGAAACAACATTTCCTCAACCCGAGAGAAATTGCGCAGGGCACACAGTTACCCCATTCTTATAGAAGCACCAGAGTAAATATTTATCAGTAGCCTATCACCCTTTTAGTATCCTCCTATCTAACAGTCCCCTTAGTAAGTAAAGTGATATTTTTACTTTTCTTTTTTTTCTGCGCGTGAAGCAATCATTTTTTGGAATTCACGTGTTAAGGTAACAAAGGGCTGTCATTTCTAAATTTTCTATTTTTTAATCAAACTTCTTGAAAGTTTATCAGTGTGTCTGCTTTCATTAAACACAATCACAAAGTTTAATTTCAATCCTTCAATAATTTATTATTTTTTTTAATTTTAAAATTCAAAAAACTCTATTATTTGAAACAAAGTCCACGTCTTAATTTTACGTTTGCACACTAAATTGCAATTTTAAACTATTTTTTAGACTTGTATTGACATTTTGTTGAGAATATTTTATCTTTTTTTTTGCTTTTAAATATTTTAAATTGGAAAAAATACAATATTACGCTATGTTTTGTAAAAAAAAAAAAAAAAAAGACTCCGTTTAGCACCAAAAATGTTTGGAAAATAATGAGAATGGAAAAAAATTGAAAAAGTGCTCCCAACAAAGTGTTTTGGATATTCATATAGTGCTACAAGCGTAGTTACAACAACGTTGTTTTGCGTACTCTAGCTCTCTTTTTGCATTTATGTTGCAAGCGAGCTCTCTAGGATTAAAAACTATAGTGATCTTCTAAGGTGATTGCAAAAAGACTTTTTTTTTATTGCATTAGTTAAAAACATGGAAAGTGTATGAAATATTTTAAGGAAATAAAGTTAAGTTTTAGATTACGTTAAGTTCATTAAAATGTTATGACCTTTAGTAAATGCTTAATATTTAACTAGCATTTATAAAAAATCATTCTTTTAATGTTTGTGGGGACACGCAGTCAAAGGAAGTTATTTTCTCCTGAAGCAACCTCATTGGCTTTATTCTTGGCTTATTGTTTTATTCATTAACAAATAAATATTAAATTCACTATAAAAAATGTTTTTAATGGACATCCGTTTTAAGTTTAACAATAAAATAAGTTTTGGAATTCCGGATGGAATATTGGTCATAGTGTTTCAAACAAACAAACAAATGAACAAAAGAAAAAAAAGTTGTTTCCAGTTCTGAAAAGTACTTTTTTTTACAAGACAACACTTAGGGAAAAACGGGGTACGCTGAAACAAAATTTTCTAGGTTTTTCTTTTTTTATTCCTTTTTAAAGTTTTGAATGCATGCAAAGGTAAAATGAAAATGCTTAGTCGTGTATTTCCCCATCTAAACAAATTTTTAGTCGGTTTCTAGCTATGTTTTTGTTCTTGATAAATAACAAAAGTAAATGTCGAACACAGTAGTGCCCACCTCTGGAAAGTTGAGCTCCGATGACCGACTGATTAAACGATTCAATTTGTTGAAATAGTGGTGAAGAAAAACGATTTAAGAACTTGCGGATTTAGTTTGCAGTGTTATTGCCTATTTTTCGAACAATGTCATTCAGGTAAGAAGTAGCAAGCAGTAAAGGATTTTCTCTCCAATAAAAGCCTAACAATTAATCTTCTTACTGATTGCTTTCCCTTAAAAGAAATGGACTTGCTCAACTTCTCAGAGGTGGACAGTGCAACTTCTTTATGACTGTTGTCCCCCCATCTTTTCGAAAACTTTTTAGCATAAACACTATTGTTTTCTTTTCTTTTACAAGTTGTTGATTTTTAGGAGGTGTAACTAGGTGTACAGCTGTAACCATACAAGAAATTAGTATCGAGCCCACTTAATGAAATAGCCTATTGCATTAAAAAAAGTATTCTAATAGGCAGGATATTCCACTATCCCGCATAAAAACAACAAATTATATTGGATTAGTACAATGAAAATTTATTACATTAATTGGGATATTCTTTTAACCGATATTTTAGTAAGCGGGCTCGACTGTAGTTTAATGGATTTTTTGAAAAACATTACATTGCATTGAAAATACAAATGAGACTAATAAAAACATTTGTAACTTCATTAGAGGGATGAAAACTTGAAACATATAAAATAATGAATGCATTAAATTAAATGACTTGTAATTACGGAACTATATTTAGTGTAACTATGAAAAATTAAACCCAAAATGTATGGTTATTATGTAAAGAAAAAGGCCACTCATATGTAACAAACTTAAATAAAAAATAAAAATAACTTTTTTGCAAATAAGCTGAAAAATAATAAGAAAGGTATGAAATAAATTTCCAAATATTATTTAAACTCTGATAAGTTGATCGATAAACTTTAGCTTTTCTAACATCTAAACTGCAAAAGATGTATCGCCTCTTCAAAAGCAACTATAAGTACTTTGATCCATCTGCTTAACTGCAGAAAAAGAAGAAAATAGTTAAGTTATTGGAGACGTCAAAAAAGGCTGTGATCTCGTTGTAAATGACTTTTAAAAGCGTCGCTACTCAAAAACGTTTCTAGTCTGTGATTGAGTATGATACCACCAAGCGATTATTGAGGGAGACAAGGTACAGGATGTTTATAAAGTCTTGCACTTATACAGAAATTTTATAATAAAGAACTATTTATGGGAAGTTGGTACCCTAAAAGCAAGAATATATATATATATATATATATATATATATATATATATATATATATATATATATATTCAGTTTTAATATATTCAAAATATGTAAACCAATAGATGATTTATGATGCATTGTAATCATGTTTCTAAAGTATCTCAATCTAATTATTGTTGGGATTGGAATGCATTAAAAAACACGCGTTAAAATTTCACTTTCAAACCCGATTTTCTCTAAATGTCAATTTTAAAAGCTCATGTTCCTTTTTGTAGAAAAATTCTTAATATATTACTTTGATATTTTACCCACATTTTATTTATATGTTCTTAGTTATTTTAAACGGAACTTTTTGCTTTCAGACTCACGCTTTTCCTAAACAGCTGTCTTTATGGACAAACATGGTCCGTTATTTTATTTAAAAACTGATATTGGTTAAAATTTAAAAAATTATGAAAAGAAAACAGAACTGCCTTAAAATTTCCCTTCCGTACTCTTTTATCACTTAAAAACACTGAAATTTTAAGTTTCTGTCTAAAATGCCCTTGTGAGAAAAAGGTACGTAAAATTTAGCAACCTGACATCACTCGTGCATAGGATACCGACTCTCGTAAAATGTATTTTTTTTAAAATTTTTTTTTAAATCAGCTTTGTGCAATATTACATAAAGTCATGAAGATGGCGCTTGGCGTCTATAGAAGGAAAAAAAACTTCTAGGGAGGGGTTAGCGAGAGGGATTTTGAGGGTTATATTTCAGTGACTGTTGGAGAAAATGGGTGATTCTGAAATCTGATCAGGAAAGTCCTCACTATTCAAGGCAAACAATGAGGAAAGTGATGAACTTTGACTGGTTGCCTCATCCGTCATTCGCATTCAGTATTGGACCACCTGATTTCACTTAGTTCTGGTTGCTAAGTGGCAAAAAAGTAAATGCTTGGCCGCTATCCAAAATGCCATCTCCAGATATTTTGCTCTTACACCAATTGATTTCTATCTATCCGGGATTGAAAGCTTACGGCAAAAGGTGTACCTGAAAACGAAAGAAATGACTTTTTGATTGGAAGTTACAACTTGCTATCTTGATTGCAGTATTTGGTTAATCGTCGACCCAGAACAATAGAAAGACATCTAAGCCTAGAAACAACAGTTAGATAATCAACTGTTGTTTTTAGGTGACGATATTTGTTGATTATTTATTCAACGTATCAGTCCAACTACGAATGCGTGAATTTATTCGAAAGCCAAGCTAGAGTGGAGACGTACTTAACACGAGGAATTGTACTGGAGGAAAAATAATCTACACACAAGCAAAAGCGGTACTTAAATGTTTTTTTACAAAAAACGTGTCGCAAATATTACTCACACACATTGCTTTTGTTTTTAGTTATTATCTTTGTGTAAGAAAATGTTAGGTATAAATTTACTCAAATAAAATATTCAATGATGCAGAAAATTACGGTGTGACGCTGATATTCATTTATTAAGTCATTCTAGCGTTTTACAATAAAAACCCGGAGCATGCAGTACATGTGTTTTTTAATAACTTTTTTAAACTGTGTTAGGGTTTGAAAAGTCCTTGGAATACGTGGTCACATATGACGGCGGAGAAGGATTCCACTTGGTACATTCATATTCAACGTTTACATGAGAAGTCGAAGATAGAGAGCTCTTCCACCAATATCTATGTCTCCTTGAGCAATCGAGTTCACAAACCGTGAATTTGTTGCTGCGGAAACCCACCATGTTAGACTTATCATTCATAGCACGTGGCAAATTGATCAAGGAGACATTGCTTCGATTTAGAAATTGTTTTTGCAAATCTTTGTCATGAGAACTCGACATTTTTTTTTGAGGAACCTAGAAAAAAAAAAAAAAAAAAAACTTGTTTTAAAATAAATTTATTAATATGATAAAATTATTTTACATTACTAATGATTTTTTTTATGCGCATGATTTCTGTAAATAATTTTCTGTGTCTCAATTATACCAATACTGTCTGACCATCGACGAGATGGAAAGGCTAACATCTGGTTGCTGTTGTTGTTGTCGTGTACCAGCTAAGCTGGCAATTTCGGGCGCGCTGCTTCACTTTTCCAACTGTACCGTAATTTAGTATGAAGTCCGACTTCTACAGTACACACCTGACAAAAGAACCCGTTTATAGGGTAGGCGACCATTCACAGCATAACAACCCATTCACACAAAGAAAGGGCAACGACAGGAGAGAGAAAGTACGTCCATGCCCGAGCCGAGATTTGAACCTGGACCTTCTGTCGCAGTCAGACTTCTCCGACTATTAGGCAAGGCAGGCGGCTAACATCTGGTTTACTGGTGGAAATGGACCCACCTATAAGTTTCGAGAATGTCAGTTTTTAAAGATATGGATTTGGATTACCCTCTAATTGCATTGAAATGAGCGAAACTCGTGCATCATTCACCTCATTCAGGTAGGCTCACTTTTATTGGACAATTGCCCATTCCATGGTAACCGTGTGCAGACAGCAAGTAAGTTACATCCTTACACTGGAAATTCGCTGTTTAGTGTTCGTCATCTTAAACTTGTTATCGTCATCTGAAACCTTTCGCGATATCAAGTAATTCTTTTATCCGTTCAAATTCAGTGGGTGGCTAACGTCATGTACGTCTATTTTTTTTTCATAGTATATCTCACATAATTAAAAACTGAGCGTATGTCTAACTATCTATTTTTGAGTTACTTTTCCCGAACGCTTGTGAACTGACCATCGAACCAGGTATCGACGGATTCATAATTTTTCCGTCTTTATGTTTGACTATTTAACATAATCCTCCAATAATAATTAGTGGAGATATCAACTAAAAACTATTTATTACGATACTTAGATTTCGACATAAAATCCCCATTTTTCGATGGCTTTCCTCCATTCGAATTATTATCCGTAACAATGCTTTTGTTAAAATTTGTAGCGTGAAGAAACTCATTGAGAAGAAAGATCTGTTGCCATTTTTTTTCTTGAATATGAACAAATAAAATTCTGGGTTTTGTTTTGAGGCTTTTCCTGTAATTGACGGATTTAAAATGTTTCCTTTTTGGTCATTTTTTTGCAATCTGCCGCAAATTTTTACTCATTTTTTTTTTTTTTTTTTTGTTCGAGCCTGATTGTTGAACACGCGTCACTTGACAAAACTTTTGTTCTTGAGGTGGACCTTGCAAAACCGGGCGAAGAAGCTAATACATATATATTTTTCATATTCTTACGCTGATTAAAGGGCGCTGTGTAATTGGTGGGTTCCGCTTTTCTTTTTTTGGCGTAAGTGTCTAAATAGGCTTTTCTGCGCCAAACGATTGTTAATAAGAGCAAAAAGGTGCCAAAAAAAAAAAAAAAAGTAAAATAGTTACAGGAGTAAAGGACATAAAACTTCTAGAATTTCGAAACGTTTAGCCGAACACATTAAAGAGGTTTTAAATTTTGAATACTGAGCCAGAAGAATAAATATTAAACAACATAAAAACTTACAAAAAAGAAAAAAAAAAGAGTTGCAGTAACAATGACATATGGACGAACACTAAATTAAATAAAAATATCCAATCTCCTAAAGGAAGTCGATAACGTTATTTAATTATGACACTGTGATGTCTTTAAATTAATATGCTAGTACTGAAATAGGGGAATTCATTTTCCTTTAATTGCATGAACCTTTAAATGTAAACCTTTAAAAGAAAAATTATTCAGAAAAACTAATAAAAGCAATAAGGCAGCTGCTGTATGATTTCAATTATTTTACTCTTTAAAATTTTCGCTTTGCTGTGTTCACAAAACTTTCGCTATGCAGTGGCTTTGAACGGCACAATTTATGTTTTTTGACTTAAGACCTATGTGAGTTGGCTTGCTTCTTCTAATTTACTCCTTTGTCAATGTGCAAAACTGGTATAGCGATATGCGTAAAACTTCAAAGGAATTTTTACGTAAATCGGTACTACGTACGTTTTAGTCCGTTGACTATTTCTGAAAAATGAACTAGTTCGTAGTGGCTATCATGAATTTTTCTTTTTCTCTTTCTTACTAGTCTAACACACCTAGAACCTCCCCTCTCTAATGTCTTCTCTCCAGGATTTAAAAAAAAAAAAGAAAACCGAGCTGATCTGTGCGTCACATGACTTCCTTTTACTCCAATTTAATGTCATTTTCTCATTATTCGCAGTTTTAATGTGATTCAATAGTTTACTCTCTAAATATCACCAATAGTGGCCAAATTGAAACCAGATTAAAAAAAATAATAATAAAATTTGTTTTTAAAAAATCGCCAAATTTGTCGCCAAGTTGCGATAAAACTTCGTGACCAAAAGAATGGCGATAGATCGCCGTGTCTGCCAAATTATAACACCACTTGGCGACCAAACTTAAACTTGGTGACCAAAAGACTGGCGATATATTGCCAAGTGTCCGCCAAATTACAACACCACTTGATCTTACATCGAAGTTAACAATGATTTCCCCCAAAAAAGTGGCGAAAGACCCCATTTAGAGCATCCGAATGAAACCGAAAAAAAAGAGGTGCACAACTAGACCTCACTAGAAGTCTACGTATCAAATTTCAACTTTCTAGGACATTCCGTTCTTGAGTTGTGCGACATACATACGCACATACTCACATACATACGTACAGACAGACGTCACGAGAAAACTCGTTGTTTTTTTCTGGGGTATCGTCAAAATGATTATTTCGTGTGTCTATACGTTCTTAGGCACTTATCCACGTGCGGTCGAGTCGGGGAAAAAAAAAAAAAACCTCAACATTCATTTGGGGGTGAGCAAAATGGAAATTAAGGTCGATTTTTGAGTGAAAATGTTTTCGCGAATACAATACTTCCTTTTTTGTAAAAGGAAGTAAAAAACGTCTCTTACAGCAGAATAAACAAATATTTTAATGTTAGAAGCTTGGCGAGTTTGATCACTGATTTGACTCAAGATCGCTCTACTAAAAAATGTAATGTTTAAGTTTTAAACAAAACAAACTTTTAAAAAGGACTAGAAGTTACAATAAAATAGTATAAATTACTGTGAATAATTAAAATAAGTAATTAAAATGTAAAATACTCCGCCAAAAAAAAAAAAAAAAAAAATTAAATTTTCACATCTTGAATTCAAATTATGTTTTTCGCAATCCCGAGTGTATGTGTGTGTGTCTAAGTGTGTATGTATGCGTGTATGTTTAGGATATAGGGGCAACCTGTAGACTGTTTTCGCTATAGGAGCAGCATCGGGAGGGGCCGGTCGACGGTGGTGCTGCAGAGGAAGGGGGGAGGGGCTAAATAAAATCATAGGAAATGTCATTTAAAGGTCAAGTGAGAACAATAAGCAATGTGATTGCTCATAAAAAAATATGTATCCAGGATCCAGCTATGTACTCATTCGAATTTTGACGAGTTGAATTTAAATTAGGACCCTATTCGTTCGATTTCTTGTTTCTACAAATGGAATGGAAAGGGGTAGAAAGTTGCACCCATCATAATGTGACTGGAGATTTTCTGGATTAGGTAATGTGAGGCACATCCATAAAGAAAAAAAAGGTGATTAGGATGCGATAATAACGGTGTAGTTTTCATGGCTAATTTACACCCGTAAACTTATATCATAAAACTTATGTTTACAACGTAAACCGTTATAACAGTTTCATTCCTAATCAAACTTAAATGACTGGAATTTATGATCTGGAAATTTTGTACGAAGATAAAGCTTTGCTGGTTAAGTTAATCAATATAAATGTTTTTCTAGAGAAAGTGTGATTTTACACACACACAAAAAAAAAAAGAGTTTCTAATGCAAAATCTGTTAAGGTTAAAGTCTGCTTAAGTCCTGTCTGATCAAAACTACGAGCCAGACTTATTCTCGTTTTCTTGGTAATCTGGATAATCTAAGGAACTTTAAAAAAGGTCTAGTGAAGAAAAATATCAAGCCGTGTCATCGCTCAAAAAAAAAAAAAAAAAAGTATATATATATATATATATATATATATATATATATATATATATATATATATATATATATATATATATATATATATATATATATATATATATAATAAAATTGACATTTTGAATTCAAATTATGTTTTTCGCAATCACGAGTGTGTATATGTAGTCGTGTGGGTGTGTGTGTAGGCGTGTGTGTTTGTGTCTGTGTACAGGCATAAGTGTGTGGGTGTGTGTATGTTTATATGTTGGCATGTGTGTTTGTATGGGTATGTGTGTGTATACGTGTGTATGTGTGTGTGTGCGTGTAGGTGAGTGTGTGTGCGCATGTAGGTGTGTTTGTGTGTAGGTGTATGTTTGCATGCGTGTGTTTGTAGGATATGGACGCAACCTGGAGACGGTTTTCGATAGAGGAGCAGCATCGGGAGGATCCGGTCGACGAATGTGCTGCAGAGGGAGGCGGGGGGAAAATAAAATCAGCTTAACGCCAAGGACAGTCAAGTGGGACAGATAAGCAATTTGACTGCTCAATAATAAAAATTAATTTGAATTTGGACATCTAGAATTCAAATTATGTTTTTCACAATCACGAGTGTGTGTGTGTGTAGACGTGTGTGTGGGTATGTGTGTGTTTTTGTTTCTGTGTGCAGGCATGAGTGTGTGGGTATATATGTGTGTATGTGTAGGTGTGTGTGTGTGTGTGTGCGTGTAGGTGTGTGTGTGTGTGTGTATTGTGACGTAAGTGTCCGAGTTCTGTGTATTGATTAGATAATTCCGAGGTAGCACAAGAAACACGTTTATTACTAACATTTAGTACACATAAGAAACAATTAACTTTGAGTAAATACTACAATTCGATAACAATTCGATAGAGCTCCCTTGCTACACATCATAGATTCGATGGTTGATGGAGTGAATCCATTGTAAGATTGAGTGCATGAGTCTCATGCCCAGTTCGACGTGTTGCCATTTACTTGTTGCGTTCGTAGAAATACAATAGTGTGTGTGTACGCGCGTGTGTGTGTAGGATATGGACGCAACCTGGAGACGGTTTTTGCTAGAGGAGCAGCATCGGGAGGGGCCGGTCGGTGGTGATGCTGCAGAAGAAAGCAAGGGGGGGGGGATAAAATCATATGAATTCAAAACCGTCAAGTGGAGAACAATAAGCAGTGTGATTACTCCAAACAAAGTGAACAATAAACATGAAAAGTTACATTAAAATGTGAGGTTAAAGTATAAGGAGAAAAAATAACATCTGTTTTTAGAATTTTTTTTTTCGCCAATTTAACAAGTTCCCCATTGAGATGCCCCTCCCTCCAGAATATTTTAAGAGCGAATATCAAACCTCAGAGATCTCTGAGTAAAAACGAGAAATTTAGCTAGCATTAAAATTTGAAAAGTTTTAAAAAGTTGTAATACTTATGCGGTTTGTGGTGATGCCGTAACAACAGACTGTTGCGACGGTAATGTTTGTGGACAATAAATTATTAAAATCGCTGTTCAGAGGCACCGCTAGAACTACTAGTTGTTAATGGGCGAATTTAACTGTCTTGATTTTAGTAAATATCCCTTAATTCACAGAATAATTACAGATCAAAGGCATATCTTAATCTTAATTTTGATACATAGTAAAAATCGTTTTCAGCGCCAGCTATTATAGAAATATTAACCGTTTCAAACGGTGTTGATGTTACTTTAATTATCGCTACCTGTTATAATAGGCTTTCAGATTTTTTTTTCAGGAGGGAGATTTCGATAATTGGGAATCTGGCGATCTTCCTTCATTGGCGTCAATTTTTGGCACAAGCGCCTGCGCGAGAGGTTCTTTGCAAATCAAAACAAAGAGATCGGAAACATCTATTCACATAGGGTTACTATAAATCAGCAGGGTTGCCAACATAAAATTATTTACACCAAAAATGAGACGACCGCGCCAGATTCCCAATTATCGAAATATCCCCTTTTCTGGTTATTTCTAAGCATTTTTTGGAGATTAAAATATTTTAAAAATTGTGAGTTACGTTGTTACACGGTATCAACCTGGCCCAAATACGGTGGGTCAACTTAACCCAAACAAATCCATTACGTTAACACGAAAACGGTGAAGAAATAGCTTCGGATATAAGAAACTTTTACGGTAAAATTCTGCTTCCTTTCAAGGAACACATTAGTATCTTAATTTATATTATCAAATCACTTATACGCCCATACGACAGTTGAAAAAAAGCCATAAAAATTTTCTTTACTGCGCAGAAAATGACTTCTCTTTACTAAAAAGCTGAAAGTCTCTCTGTCTGGATATCAGGAGGATGTTTGGATGTCTGGATCTCTGTAACGCGCATAGCGCCTAGACCGTTCGACCGATTTTCATGAAATTTGGCACAAATTTAGTTAGTAGCATAGGAGTTTGCACCTCGAAGCGATTTTTCAAAAATTCGATGTGGTTCTTTTTGTATTCCAATTTTAGGAACAAAAGTATCATAAGATGGACGAGTAAATTACGAAATTATCATAACGTGGAACCGTAACACGGCACAAGCCAATTGGCGAGATACGAAATTATCATAACGTGGAACCGCAACATGGGTACAAGCCAACTGGCGAGAAAATTCACCATAAATTATCTGTAAATATACAGGCGAACCAAAACACCTTTTAATTTTTCTATTACGGACAAAGCCGTGCGGGTACCACTAGATTGTCCAGCGTAAGTATCGTTTAAATCGGCATAAGTAGGTTGATTCTTCTTGATATGTTTATTTCTTGAAGTGTGCGTACAGCACTAAACACTTAAAGAGCTTGTATCAACTCAATCCTGTATCGATTGCGCCCTACACTGTAAAAAAAATCTGAAACGTTACTGAGTATTTCCGTGTAACGTTTCGGGATTTCAATGATTTTTATCCACTTCCTGGAAAAATTAAGTATCACTGTCAAAAAGTTTTCTGAATTGCTACAAGTTGCACGAATGCTGTCTTCTCACTGGTGTGAAAAATATTTTTAGCTCCCAGTTTAAAAATTAACTCAGCGGATTTATAAAGCGTATAGGCTTCAGTTCAATTACGATCTGTTTATGCAGATTAAGCTCCCAAAGGAAGCGAATAAGAATGGACTGCATTGCTTTGCAAGAATTGCGGGCGACTAAACTTCTCGTTACTTACTTGCAATTCTGGCTTAGCTTTGGCCATGTTTGCAATACTGCTTATGGAACTTTCTTAGTAAATCAGGAGGGTGCAAACTATTATATTACACCTATCTATGTTTACTCTAAAGTTCTGGAAACACGCCTGGCTATAAACGGAAAGATTTCTGAATTTTCAGGTGGCTTCCGGATAATTTCAGGAAGGTTACTGAATATTAGCGGAAACGTTCCTGGTTTTTGCAAGATATGTTACTGGCAGAAATCGGGCACATCAGCTGCCCATTACTTTTCAGGACCGTTTCTGAATCGTTCTTACAGTGTATAACTCCTATGGTTGAATAAATATCGTAAGCAAACTAAACCAAAAAATAACGTGCCAATGAAAAGCTGTCATACTTTGAAAAAGAAATGGTCGATGCGAGGAACATAGATAAAAACTTTCTTACAAATTTATAAAATTGAATTATTTATTTCGAAATTAGACCGTTACAAAATAAAAAGGCTTAGGCTCTTATGTTCCTTGGGTGCAAACTGTTATACGATGGTGGCATAGACAGATATATTAAACTCGGAATGATTTTCTGCAGAGTTCCTTTTCTAACTACCTCGAAATGTCAAGTTAAATTACCAGCATTTCGTTCCATTTGCAATCACTTCACATAACATTCCAAATCCACCAAGTAAAAGACATGTTTTGACACTTAAATAGCCAACGAAGTGGCTTTAAAGACGAAAGAATTCGCAGCGCCAATTGCTGCATGCAGACAGGAATTGTCTTGCTAATCATTTAGTCTGAAGTGTCATAACAGGAACGGAAGAGCAGCCGTTACATACAAGCAAAGGGGGTCCGGCTATTAAAGGAAATGACACCTCAGCCCGAAATGCCCTGTTGAGGAGCCTGTGCGGCATGCGATTGTAAGAGCACGATTAGCTTATCTGCACGGGTTCAAGGATTTTCTAGGAATCGTTTTGAAAATTAGTGTTTTCCGTTTCTGTTATAGCCGTGGGGGTCAGCCGGTATCATCCTGATGATGATATCTACCATTAGAGACCCTTTATTACCAACAAGTCTAATCACCACATCGCTGCATTCCCGATGAGGTTGTCCAATTCGTCCCAAGGGATTGTTTAATTCGATCAACCAGTCTATTTCTGTCCAATAACACACCAACGTTTGAAACTGTTACCTATGCTTATAATAACCACGACTAGTTTTGTTAGGTATTGTTACAGTAAAAGTAAGTTATCATCAGTAGAAATGTTAACTATTCTTTTATTTGAGATCCTGCTGTTCCATCATTAAAAATAAATAAATTAATAAATAAATAATAAAAATAAATAAAATAAGACAAAAAAAAATAATTTGAATTTTTGGCATCTTGAATTCAAATTATGTTTTTCGCAATCACGAGCGTGAGTGTATGAATGCGCGTGTGTGTGTTTGTGTAGGCGCATGTGTGGGGGTGTGCGCGCGTGTGTGTGTGTGTGTGTATGCATGAATGTGTGCGTGTTGTGTATGCAGTGCTGTGTGTGTACGCGCGCGTGTGTGTATTAGGCGTTCGTGCGTGTGTATGTAGGCATATGTGTTTGTGTGTGTGTGCAGGCATGAGTGTGTGTATGTGTACGCGCATGTGTATAGGATATGGACGCAACCTGGAGACGGTTTTCGCAAGAGGAGCAGTATCGTGAGGCCGGTCGACGCGACGGTGGTGCTGGCAGAGGGTGCTGGTTTTAAAATAAAATGATAGGAATTCAAAACAATCAAATGAGAACAATAAGCACTCGTGATTGCTCAAAAAAACGGAAGAACGCATTAGCTTTTTGACAACATACAAACATACTGTAAAAATAGTTATGCAGACCGGGGCACGTTTACGCAGTGCCTTTTTTTCGAAACGAATTAAAGCTGGAGAGCCAACAGATTGATGCTGCTCCCTGGCAAATATCTTCAGAAATTTTTGAGCGTCAGTCGATCGTCGGTCTAGCATGCAGAAGAATAATCTGTTTTCAACCAAGTAAGTACACCCAAGTGGAGTAAATTTTGAGTTGAACGTTTTGAAGTTTATTGTGAATAAATAATACATAGTTAAGAAGTAACAAATACAGTGCTGGTAAATAAAATTGCATCACCCTCGCATTTTCACATCAATGGGATATGTGAGAAGTTTTGGTCGACCGATTAACGATGAATGTGTGAAATTCTGCAAAACTTCTGGAATAAACATTTAACAGCAGGAATCCGATAATTGTTTACTTAATTTATGGAAATACATGGCCAAAACAAGTACAATGTGAAGTGCATCCACGTTGCCAAGTGAACGACGAGAAAGTAAGTACAGGTTTTAATTGTAACACTAGCCTGTGTGCCCGGCGTTGCACGGGCTACTTAAAAAATGAAAGAGTTGACATCAGTTTCTAAAGCGCTAAGGAGTAAATAATTACGCGTAATGCAAGGTTTGCAAAACACCAGTAGAGCATATTTTTGGCAAAAACCTCTTTAACGTTAATCATATTTATCAATAATACAAGTTATGAGTATTTTCAATTAGCACAAAAGATGAAAATATATGCATTCTCAACTATAATATGTGCTCACTTTAAACTGAATTAAATCTGATAGAATATATCTGAAATATTTATGTACAATTACAATCAGCTTTTTACATAAAATGACACACACTTTTTTTGTTGATTACGTGAAACTAAAGCACCAAGACTTATTAAATACCAATAAGCATTAATTTAATATCAAGCCATCAGATTCCAATTAAGCTTTAGTTAAAATCCTTAAAAACAATCTTTTTTGTTCAACTCTGTTTCACTTAAAGAAATCCAAACAATCTGAATTTAACGTGTTCTTTTAACGATACAAACTGTATTGCAAAAATCGAAACAGGAAGGAAAAAAAGATTTATTACAATTCGAAAACTCACCCATGTGACGGAAAAAAGTCCGACAAAATAAACATAATTAGTCACACATCCTAAATGTACCCAAATATGAGGCCGGTGAATGATAAACTTACACTTCAATCAATAAACATTACTAAAGAAACATTTTTCATATGCTGAAAAGAGTTAAGAACGTTGAATGTGAAAAAATAAGAAAGGGCAGACGATAAATGTCCGAATAGAGCAACCAATTTTAAACTAATTAAAAATGAAATTCTAGATGGAAACGTTGTTTTAAGATTTGGACAGCAGCCAAAAAAATCTCTTTTGACACAATTATTAGAATTTTATTTGCTCACCCATATGCAAAATGGCAACAGGAAAGAAATAAAAATTCCTGAATAGCGTTATGTTAATTAACGTTTTAATTAATATCTCCGCTAATTAAAGTCGTACAATTATGAGATTGGTCCTATTGTTTTCTTTGGAAAATTTCGAATTGATCGGTATCCCGTTTGACTTCTAATTCGCAGTGGTTCTCGAGAAGATCGATCTTCAGACAGACAGACAGACAGACAGACAGACGGACGCGAACAGATTTTAATATTATAGTGGATTCTTTCTGTTCAAAAATAAACAAAAGTGACATGGAAATGTTTGAACATCATAAAATATAACCTACTATTTTATTGGTCAGCCTCTAGCTTTAATGACAGCTTGACATCTACGGGGCATTGAACGGATGAGTGATTGAATGTATTCTTTACTAAGTTTATGATGCCAGACACGAATTATTGATTCCAGGTTTTTTGCAAGTGATTTTGGCATATATTTCATCACTTCTACACCACCACTTCTACTGGATTTAGATCGGGGATGTTTCCGGGCCAAGGCAAACTGCTGACCCCATGCTCATTTTTCCATTTCTGAACCTGCGTATGAGTTTAGAGAAAAAAAAATACTTAACCCCATGTCAATTTAAGTCTAATGGCAGGATAAAGATTTTTAAATTGTTACTTACCTGTTTAGTCCTATGGCACGGAGCAGAATCATCCTGGAAAATGACATTTGGAACTGAAGTAAAGTGATCCGGGATAAAAGGAAGCAATTTCTCCTCCAAAATGCCAATATACACCTGAGCTTTTCATGTTCCTTGCACAAAGTGAAGCCCACCAACTCCTTGATCAGAAATACATCCCCAAATCATCTGGGATATGGGATGCTTGATTGTGTGTTAAATACAGTCGGGATCGTATCCCTGTCTTTTGAGGAACTAACTGTGTGCTATCCGTCGGACCCATGCAGATTGAATTTGGACTCGTCCGAAAACACAACTGATCTCCATTGATCGGCAGTCCGCCCTTGGCGAGCTTTTGCCCAGTCTAGACGCTGTTTCTTCATTTTTTAGTCAACAATGGCTTCTTTCGTGGTCGACATACCACCAAACCCGCACCACACAGTCGTTTTCGTACAGTAGACGTGGATGTGTGAACACCCGATTCGTTTTCACATGCTGTTCTAAGGTCTGTGGAAGATGATTGTCTGTTCCGAAGACTGAGTCATATCAAATCCCTGTCCTGCGCTGCATTGGATATTCGTGGACGACCACTACCACTCTTTCTTAATGTGCTTCCGATGCTCTTTAGCTTATTCAGTAGTCGAACAACAGTCGATTGTAAACAGTTTATTCTTTTTGCTACGGAATGTGACGACAATCCTTCTTTGTCCAATGCAACTGCAACACTCTTCCTTTGTGGTGTCAGTTGAACGTATTTCGCCAAACTGCAACTCAAAAGTTCAGATCGTAAATAAATGCGTCGAACGTTCAACTGGTTTTTTTTAAATACAATTAGAAGGATAATGCAATCTTACGCAATAGCTTGCATCATGTACCAAAGCCAATTCGTGTTAACTGTTAAATATTTCATAATTACTTATAAATGCTAATAATATTTGGATTTCGCGATGCATTTTTTTTTACCACCACTGTATATAAAAATTAGCTTAATTTTATCTCTTTTTGAGAATTGTACTTGTACGAACTGAAATGTTATTATTATTATTATTTTTTTTATTTTATTTATTTATTTATTTATTTATTTATTTTTTTTTTTGCGCTTTAAAAATAAATCTAAACTTTGCGTCGGGCAAGTTTACAAGTTGATGTCTGAGCGCCTTCTCGCACGTTTTTACTGTGTCTTACATCTAAACTTGCCCTGCCTCTTGTTTTACTTCAAACTGTCTCAAATCTTTTTAGTATTTTCAGGCTATTTAGTTTTGTTTTTGAAAATCAATATTTAATTTTTAATTGAGATTTGTATCTTATAGCTTACAATCATGTGGTGCTGTCTTCATGCCCGTTCAGCTTTTACTTTATACATTACTTCAGTCTGCAAGAAATTTGCCTTATTTTAACGATGGTAAAACAGTTGTTGACATTTTATTCAAAACACTAATAGAACCCCGTTAGGTGTCAAAATAAATATGCGTAAACGCGCCCCGTCTCTGGAGAGAGTTAACGCAACCGACTTGGACTCAAAAATAATATTTTTAACGGTTAAAAACAAAAACTGAGCAACAACTTTATATACCAATTTTAACTCGAATAACTGCTTCATAAAACCGCATTGTCTAAAATTTCCTAAGTTAAAACATAAAATTTAGAAAATTCATTGAAAAAAATCCGCATAAATTTGCCCCGGTCTACCCTACACAATATAAAATGAATTAAATGTTTGTAAGGTTATGTTTGCACATCTGTATGTAAATAAGTACCACTGATTAGTAAAAAAACACGTAACTTTGATGTCATTTCAACTGGAGCTTCAATGGCTATTCATCAAATCTTGATTTGCAACCACATTATTAAATCAGCAACTGATACTCACTTTCCTTTATGTAATTAGATAATTTACGAAAAAAAAGGGAAGAAAGTACATTATTTATGGTCTTCTAGGAAACAAATAGGGCTTAAAAACGTGAAGCATTAAATTCTTGAACACAATTTAATCCTGAAGCACTTGCGCCGACAAGTGTCCCACATAATCGCCAATTTGTCTCACGTTATCTTAGAATGAACTCGTCAACAACTTCCTTGTCCAGTCTTGTTATAATAAGAGTAAGGCAGTGTTGACCTTATCGGTCAGACGTCGCACTCGTAACTGAAAGGTTCCGGGTTCGACGCCAGCCGGTCGAAGATCCTCTGTTCTCGTTAATGGTGACTGGGGCACATTAGATATGTCCTCTAAGTAAATCAGAACCTCTAGGGGTTCTGCACCTGGGATTGCTCAGCTTCTGGTCAGGATAAAGAAAAACAGAAGTGTCTACAAATCCCCATCCAATCAGATTAAACCTTAAATTTTGGTAGGGTTGGGGGACCCTGAAGTGTCATGTGATATGTGATGTAACGAGAGTATTTCGAGTGAGTCACAATATTTGATGTTTTTCCAAGAACAGATATACCATAATGGGTACATATTGGTGAAAAGGCTATCATTAAAATTACATAATACGTTAAAAAAATTCTTCTTGCACTTCTTTTGCTGATTTTTTTTTTTCTTTTTCTCAGTTTACCTCATTTCTCTAAATTCACAGGGCTATTTTTAAAACTTTCTCAATCTATTGCGCTCTTTTAATACCCCAAAGTGCAACTACTGTTTCTTTGATATTCTACCTCCTCAGCTATTAATGTGTCAAAGGAATTCATTTCAAAGAGTTTTGCGATCATCTTTACAAAATTAAAGGCATTGCCACTGACACTCTTTGAGCGTCTTAACTCTAGCTACACCAAAGTCTTCATTAGCATTTAATGTTGTCGCAAGTACTCATGTAATGATTGCTCCCAAGTATTGTATTAGTTTCTGAGTTTCTCTCTTTTCTGTATCCACACATTTTTATCTTTCCTAATGAGTATAATATAACTAGGTTTTAAATCAAAAGAAAGCGTAATTTAACTATACTTAAAGACGTTGCAGGCAGCTCTTTTGTCTTTCCAGAGGAATTGAATTAATGAAAATGTTTAAGCTATAAAACTGTTTAAGGAGATTACTTGCGTTTTAACAAATTAAAATGCGTCGACGCTCTTTGTTTCAGTTTCCAAATAGCTAAGGAAAGATAAACCACTGAAATATAGCAACAAAAATTGCGTGAGGAAACTAGAAGTAAAATGAACCATTAAGAAAGAAACACGACTGTACGCAAATATACGACAACACTAAGATTTAGTATTTTGTGACCATCACAAAAGGCTTTTTTTTTTTTTTTTAATTTCCAATGGCAGGCCCCAGTAAGGATGAGATAAGAACACAAACTTAGAAATAAAAAGGAAAAAAAAAAAAGAAAGAAAGAAAGAAAGAAAGTCATGAAGTAACATTTTTTTCTTCATTAGGGCCCTGGCCTCCCTAACAGCCGTGCAGAGCAGACATGGACTGAGTCCTTGTCCTTTTTCAAATTGCAGAGCATGCATTTGAAGTTTTCACGTTTACATATATATTCTGTATAGGTGTTTTGCTAGACAATTAATGCACTTAGAGAGTCTGAAAACGACAACTACATTGAACCTGGGCAGTATAAAGATTACGCATAAAATTTGACGTTTTAAAATAGATGAGAAAGAATGTTTAACACGGATTGAAAAGTAATTAAACCAAACAATGTTTCACGACGGGATGTATTTTTAAAATTTATGCATTCTTAAAATACAGTTAATTATTATTATTTTTTAATTTTAATTTAATTTTATTTTATTTATTTATTTATTTATTTATTTTTTTGATATTTGAGATTTTGGACGTTGAAAAAAAAAAATTCAACAATGATATAATACTCTGTAAATCGAAAGTTTAGCAATTGAACGTTTTGTTTTCGTTACTAGTGATAACTATATCTTAAGAAGACAAAAATGGAACCTAGCAACATAGGTTCATGGTAGAGCTTGTAGAGATAAAAGAACTGATTTGATTTTGACACTAATTGCTTCAAAGTGGGTGGTGCAATCAAACGTCCTTTCTTGTTCATTGTAACTGCTATATCTCAAGAAATAATGCTACGATTTAGATGAAATTCGAAATAAAAGGGAATCTACACGGGAACAGGCGTTGATACAATTTTGACGTTAATTGCTTCAGGGGGTGGGGCTGATTTTGGTCATCTTTTGCTATTTATTTAAATAACAATGTGAAAAGCTAATCACTGCCAAAGGTTTTTATTTACAAATGTCTTTCACGTGGTTCAATTGTTGCAGACAGTTGGACTCTTTACTGTTGTGTGCAGGTAAAACGGCAATATCTGCAGAAGTGAGTTTTAGAGAGATATTTGAAGAAATGTGTCTTGGGTTCAATACTAATAATAGGGAAATGTTCGATTTTTACGTTTTTTTACGTCTTTTTTTCAGCGAAACCAAATAAGCTTGTACAATGAAGCTAACGTACAACAGATTACAAAAATGCAAATACCTAAAAAATTAAAAATTTGCAGTTGCTGCCCCTTACCTGCCCACGGCAATATAATTGAAAATTGTTTTTTATTTCATCTTTTATTTGTTAGCAAATACAATTTTTTAATTAGTTAAAGCAAGACTTTTAAATGAATTTTTATTCCCTCTTTGATTCTGCTTTTTCGAATAGCAGTATTTTGTTGTAGCGAGTTTACTAAGTTAGAGCCAATAATTCACAGTGTAGAAAAGTTTTAGGATGGTCATAACAAAGTTCCTGCTCTGTATAGCTCACATCATTTTTTCAAAGCTGTTGAGTGCGAATTATAAAACACTAGCTGCGTTGCCCGGCTTTGCCTTGTCTACCTTGAAAATAAAAATTGTGTGAAGTGACATGTGACATATATTCAACAATTAGGCTTAAATAAAAGAAAAGAAAAAAACATCATGCAAAATTTCTCTTCCAAATGATAATGACAGATATTAAAATACTTTGTAGAAATTAAAATGACATAGATGGATTTAAAAAGCGTAACCATGGAAACACAAAATAAAATAAGTTAAAAAAATTTCCTGAGAAAGATGGAAAGAAACACTGGATTGAAAAAGCGTAACCGTGGAAACGCGAAAATAAAATTGTTAACAAATTGAATGGGGGTGATATTTTTTGAACTTGATTTAAAAAAGCTTGTAATTTTTTTTCTAAAGGAGATAGAAGTTTGGTTCTTCGATTTATGGTCGAGTTGGAGCTGGAGTAAAAAATATCGCTTTTTCCAATGGTATCAAAAAGAAAACTGAGGGACAATTCCTTCACTTTTTATTCATAGATTTAATGAAGAAAGTAGTGCCTAAATTTCAGCTAAGCCCAAACGATTTCAAGCAAAAAAAAAGCAAATAACTTCCGCCGTAGTTAAGTTAGAGCATTAAAACTAATTACGTAGGATGCAGGAAATTCAATTGTTTCCAACAATATATAATATTAATATGTGCAAAGAATTTTTCACCCCCAAATACGGGAATTTATGTGAAAATCGGGCCAAAATTGGAATAAAAAAAGAACTATTCATCTATTTTTTTTTCGATGTGGTCTTTTAACCTTTTTAGGACTTAAAGGAACAAATTATGAAAATATCAGCGAAATCGGCCGGGTAGTTCTCGAGTTTTGCGAGTTCAAACACACAGACGCTTTTTGGAGACTTCATTTTATACTATGTAGAGATAAGAGATTTATGTACGTTTCCCAGATGGGGTTTGTCACTAGCGGGTTGTTCTTTTCCAATAATTATTCGGTTAAGTCTCACTAGGGAAAGGAGATTGTTGGGGTTTAAATACATAAATATATAAATGATAGGAAAAAAGTAACTAAAGGTTTAATCCAGCTCAGGGTTGATGGCTCGTGCTTGGACTAGTCCTCATCAAAATCTGTTGATAGCGAAATAATCATAAGTTTATTCAGTAAATTACCGCCCAATGAGCAAGGGCTAAAGCAGAAATACGTGAAATACACCGCCAGCTCAGTCATTTCCAGCCTAGGACTGCAGTTTCGTGCTTATTAGCACTCATCAGCCCGGCATAGGAAAGTGACTGACCTGGAGATGGAAAACCTCTTAAGGAAGCCAAGAGTGCGAAACAAACTGGTAGTTAATATAGAATTAGCAGATCAGACGAGTGACCGAAGCAATGGTTCGGTTCAACTCGAAGATTGAACGCAAGGCTTGCCTTGCGTTGTTTTCCATCTCCAGCTCAGTCACTTTCCTATGCCGGGCTGATGAGTGCTAATAAGCACGAAACTGCAGTCCTCGGCTGGAAATGACTGAGCTGGCGGTGTATTTCACGTATTTCTGCTTTAGCCCTTGCTAATTGGGCGGTAATTTACTGAATATATCTTGCCTTGTGTTCAATCTTCGAGTTGAACCGAACCATTGCTTCGGTCACTCGTATGGTCTGCTAATTCTATATTAGCTACCAGTTTGTTTCGCACTCTTGGCTTCCTTAAGAGGTTTTCCATCTCCAGCTCAGTCACTTTCCTATGCCGGGCTGATGAGTGCTAATAAGCACGAAACTGCAGTCCTCGGTTGGAAATGATTGAGCTGGCGGTGTATTTCACGAATCATAGGTTGTTTTAATCATACGTTGCCGTTAGCGAAATAAGTTTCTTTCGCGAAGCGTCGTTAACAATAAGAACAAAATTTAAGTTGAAAATTGTCACTCAACTCCCTGATCAAGTTCTGATTGTGGAAGTCTTTATTCGTGTATCGCGCATACAGCTTGCATCATTTCCTACGAATTCAATGTTTTTGACTCTTTCACCAATTTCCAACAATATTGAGTCAAACTTTCCGCCAACCGGTCGCCTTTCATTTCGACCTAGTAATGATAACGCGGTTGCATGAATATACTTCATTCAAACACCACAATTGTTTGAAGGCTGTCGACTAATAATACTTTGTTAAGAAATTATGTAAAAAATCATTTTTTAACCCGCGACACACAAAGGAAGGGGTTATAAGTTTGACGTGTCTGTGTATCTGAGTGTCTGTCTGTGGCACTCTAGTGCCTAAATGTATGGGCAGATTTTGAAAAAAGAAAAAAAAAATGTTCGAAAGGAGAGTTGATCAATAGTGTTCTTAGCTAGGTTACATCTTTGGATGACATTAATTAACGAAGATATTAACTAAATACCTCTAAGAGGTTTTTTGCAGTGAAAACATCAGGGTTGGCAAAAACCCGGGTTTTTTTTTAAAAAAGCCCATGGACCCAGGGTTTTTTGGGTTTTTTTAAATAAAACCCAAAAAAACCCAACTAAAGTTGGGTTTTTTAAAAGAAATGTGGGTTTTTTTGTCTTTCTTTAGGGAAAATGTAGGGTACTTGTAGCATATTGTAGCGTAAGTATATGGGCAAAGTGCAAAAATTGTCTTCGGGGAAAAAAGCTGGAAAACTAGTTAAAATTCAGCATTTTCTGAAGAAAAGTATGAAAGACGAAAAAATCTAAGTATGGTGAAGTTTCGGATTTTTTAATTTTCATTATTACCAACAGTTAAGGCAAAGTTACTTCTCGAGTGATAAAATCTATTGTTCGTTTTTAATTACTACGTTTTTTTTTTTTTTTTTTTTTTTTTTTGCATTTTACTTTATTGCATTTCATTTTGTTATGCAAAACTACTGTAGAACTTCAAGTAGTTTAAATCCCTTTTTACTGAATTCCAGCTTAATCAAGACATTTCTTTGAATTTTATGCTGCCTGTTTTTCTATTTCTGTGTACAGAGTTAGAAATATTCAACTTTTTCGTAAGATAATGAAAATACTGTACCTGTTCTGTCGACCGTTTGAAAAATCTGTTTATTTCTAAAAAATATACCTTGTGTTTATTCGAGATTTGTGACGTGTTGGTTAGCAGAAAATAATTCACATGAAAGCCTTTTAACTAGATTAGTTTCCTCTGTACACATATTGAGAAGATCAGACGTGACAGGACTTGATGGAGATAATTTGAGTTATTTATTGACCAGTTAAAGAAAAAAGTTAAATACATTTATTTAAAATCTTTGAAGTATTTTTTTAATGCCGTTAAGAGTAAAGAAATTCTATTAAAGTTCAAAATTCATTTTTTATGTTCATTGTCTGCGGTGAAGAACAAATAAGAAAGAAGTTTAAATTGTGAAAGTATTTAAATTAATTATTTTTAAAAAAAAAATTCTCAGAAAATTTTAAAAAACCCAAAAGTGGGCTAAATAATGGGTTTTTTTAAATGGGTTTTTTCAAAAAAACCCATTGGGTCCAACCCAATTGGGTCCAATTCGGCCAACCCTGGAAAACATAGTTAAAAATTAAAAAATTTAATACCAAAAAAAAAAAAAAAAAAAGAATTTTTTTCCGCTTCCGTGTTTGGAACTTCCATGTTTCATAGAATTCGAATTATAGCGTTTTTTAGGGCAGATTTTAATAGCGGCTAAGCCTTTATTCACGCGATTGATAACCGAATTCATTGTTGCCCGACAAGGAAATTAAAAGCAATGATTTAAAATTTTTATCTGTTGCCAGTTTCTATTTAATAGCAAAAAAAAAAAAAAAAAAAACTTGACATTGATTTTTAATAATTTAAAGCTTATAAGAGGATTTTCAATTTTCCCTCTTGATTCTGCAGTTGCGACTCAGTCGGGGGTTTTGAAAATTTTTAATTTTATCGTTTCTTGCATACATTCTGATTACCTGTAAACAATTATAAAAAATTTTTTGCTGCGGCTCTTGTTTTTTATTGTAATAAACATGCTATTTTTTTTATTTATATTAGTAAGTTCGCTTTTAAGCATTTATTTGCATATCACTAATATTCCTTGGTTTGTCCAGATTTTCGATTCTCCGGATTGCCTTTGGTTTGTCCAGGTCAATGATGTTGTCCTTTAATGTTTATTTCTTAGTCTCTAAGCGAAGTAAGCATCTTCTTATAAATAATAGCCGATGATCGAGTAACCCGCGTGTTTCAACATTGAAACTCGCGCCACGGCATGATAATTTGATAATATGATTAGGTGAAGTTTAACATGCTGGGAAAGGTTTTATTGTGACAAGGTTGAACTCGATCTGGTAACCAAACTGTTTTACTGGTAAGACTGTCCTTTCAGGGGAATGAAGAAACGAAAAAATGGTCAACAATGAACGTTACCTACTGGACCTACTATCAAAATATAACCAAACAGGCAATGGCTTCTTTCAAATGTAAAAGAGTAGACTGTCATACATTGACTGTCTACATAGACATGACGTCATATATTCACCCGTCATACATTGGCGACTTTCTAGTTATTTAATAAACACTTCGATTTTTGTTTCTAGAAAGCATTCAATTACCAAACATAGTAAAAAAAAAAAAATACGGAAATAACTGCTTTTTGCGAAGAGCACAGTTTTGTTCAAGCTTTTTTAGAATTCCGAATACCTGTGCACACATTTTTCAATCAAAATTCGTAGTTAACATAAGTGGACTTATTAGATTAATCGGACCGTTGAATTACTTGAGTTTCTAATCAAAATAATAGGATTGTAAAGTTCTAGGAAATTTCTGGTTGAGAATCATGATGCTTTGAACTTTTGTTTAAAAATAATGAGAATATCAATTACTTAGAACTTCTGGTTTAAACAAAAGGAATTAACTATGCAGCTGAGAACTTTGCAGTTTCATTCTAACTTATTTTCGCATTCAATCCTGAATGCGATAAGACTTAGAACTTGAATGCAGCGCATTTAGATTAGAATTACTGCTCATTAGAAGCACTATTGTTAATGAAGACCCCGTGCATAAAAATTGAAAGACAATTTAATGCAACCAATCCTGTTTTTTGTAAATGTATGGTCTGATTAATTTTATATTCATCTGTATAGTATCGCCTACACTGCTTGTTTCTTGTATTATTTCATTGGTTTATCGTCTGTGTTACCTGTTTCTTTCATTTTTGGGAAGGGGGTGGGGGCAACTACTTGAAAAAAAAAAAAAATAAATAACAATAATGAGACCGAACAGTAGGAATATTTTTTGATGAAAGGTGACTGTTGGTATTTAGCGTTCGTCGTTGTCGGACTTAAGATTTTAATTTTTCGGATTTATATAATTTAAAGTCTTTTTTCTGAAAAGTCAAGAGTTCGGTTGGATTTACTTGAACTTCAAATATTTTTACATTAAAACTCTAAAGAAGGGAAAACGAAGAAGCAGCAACGTTTCTTTAACTTTTTAACCAATAGATTGTTATATTTACAAGAAATAAATTGAATAGCGTGTTTTTTATTTTTATTTATTTGTTTTTTGAGCAACGACGAATTGCTTATTACCCTCTTTTCACCAAAGGTGAGGCTGGCTTGATTTTTCATGGCGTCGAGAAAACATCTAGTTTGTTGTATCAATATTTATTAAGAGGTCAAATTTTCGTCGCAATGGTTACAAATCTTTTGCGTTCATTCAAGATTTAACTTAAGGATTCAACTTAACTCTGCGAGTTCCATTATCCACCGGCTTTCACGAGCAGGACCACTTCTGCTTGGTGGTGTCTATGCTCTACACACACAGACAGACAGACACACACACACACGCGCGCGCACGCTTACACATGCCTTGCCTACACAAACAAACATTGATTTCAAATTATGTTATAGCGAAAAACATAATTTGAATTCAAGATGTCAAAAAATCAAATTTTTTCTTTTTTAAACTTTTTTTTTTTTGATAAACAGTTACTTTTTATCTTGAAGCTGGTCTGTGTGTCTCTTATTTTTTTCAATGTTACGGACGAAAAGGTGATCAGCTTAAAATTCAAAACATAGTATCAATTCCAATACCGATAAGGATTTGGAGCAAAATATTCAGAAATTATTTTCTGAAAATCATGCATTTAATTAATGAAGCACAGTAATAATAATAATAATAAAAATATTGGTTCTTAATTTTCTTTCCTTATCCCTATTTTCCCATATTCTTTCGAAAAATGTAAAGTATTCTGAAATTTTTGTTCGTGTTCTGGCAGACGAGAATCATTTTAATGCGAGGTGCGACCCTCTGCTAGAAAAAGGTTAGGCACTACTGTTAGAAGAAAACCACTCGAGGATTGTAATTCGAACATTTTAGTTTCAAAATAAATATGGGTCATTCCATGTCAAGTGATCCAAAGTTTTTTCCCTCACCTTTTTGTATTTCTTTGAAATTTGGCTCATCGATTGCACTTTTTGAGGTAATCAAAAGTCCAAATTTTCAGATTTTTATCTCTTTATTTTTTTATTTATGACACTTTGATTTTTCGAAAAACCCGCTTTTTTTCATGGATGCTTGAACATAAAATGAACGATAACTCAGCACCAAATATAGATAGAAAGATTTGGTAAAAAGCATTTTAAAGTACATTATTGCTGTTTAATGGGATATGCAACATGACTAATTTCAAAAAACTTTTAATTTAAAAAAAAAAATTTGAATTTTAAATTTATATTTCTCAGAAAAGGTATAATGAATTCTTAAAAAAAAATTCTCAAAAATTTGTGTGTATTTTATCTTCATTTGTGCAAAGTTTCAAGTTGGGATCTCAATGAGATCATATTTTTATAAATTTTTAAATAAAATTTGACTTATGAAATAATGACATTTTTTCAGATTCTAACTAGTTAAATATGGGGTTCTTTTACTGGGGATAGTCTAGTAAGCAGTAATTGATCATGACTATACTTGAAATGAACTGACATGACTTTGTAGATTAGTAACCCCCCCCCCCTGCCACACAACCACTTTTTATCTTTTTTTTTCTTCAAAACTGTATTTAAAAAAAAAGCCGGCACGTAAGAGTTATAACCATAATAAACTGGGACGCATGCTGTTAAACATCAGTAGTGACTAAAGCTTATAAATGGGGGGGGGGGGGCATAAAAACTAAAAGTCAGAAAAACTGATGAAACCACTCATTTGCAGCTTTTTTTTTCTTTCGGAAAGTGGGACGGTAGGGGGAGGGGGGGGGGGGCAATCTGGAATGAAACATACCAACATGGAAGGTTATGCTCAAATTAGCAAAATTTGTTTGATCTATAACTGCTTTTAATATATGTATAAATAGATCTCGCTTCATTGCTCTAGTTTACAAGTGAAATTAAAAGAAATCTAGCATTAAAGAAAAGAAAAAACAGCTGCACTACAAATGTTGTAGAAAGACAGTTAGTTTTATGCGGACAGACATATGACCTGATACTTAGATTTATTTTTAGTTTAGTGTAAAAAGAATGAAACAACACGGGAGGAAACATTCCTATTTTGCTGTGATCTAGGGGCAAACTATTTCTTTCCTCCATCCAAAATTGAAAGTTGGAGCAGGGGTAAGGGACGAAATGAATCATAACTTTCCTTATCAGATAGTGAAATAATCAAGTACACTTTGTGAAGTTCGGATTGAAAAAGAAACACTTGGTCTGAAAAAAAAAGCATCAGGTGAAGCGTGATACTAGTATAGTGTTAATCGTATGTGTGAGTGAGTGTGGGGGTGGGGGTAATGTACTTTGTCTTGCTTTAAAGAAGAACATTTACCAGCTTTTAATATGTTTTCTATTCATTTTGTTTTATTTTATTCATTTATTTATTTTTTACATTTTGAAAATAGTTTTGGAAAAAAATAATAAAAGTGGTGGCCCCGGGGGGGGGGGGGCTTTTTCTTACTTTAAAGAAGAACATTTACCAATTTTTAAAAAAGTTTACTATTCATTTTGGTTTTTTATTCATTCATTTATTTTTTACATTTTGAAAATAGTTTTGAAAAAAAAAAATGGTGGTGCGGGGGGGGGGGGAGGGGGTGCTTGCCAATTTACAAATTCACGTCAGTTCATTCAAGCATAGTTATGATCAATTACTACTTACTAGACCATCCCCGGTGAGAGAACTCCATTTTTAACTAGTTAGAATCTGAAAAATTGCATTATTTCATAAGTCAAATTTTATTTAAAAATTCATAAAAATATGATCCCATTGGGAGCTCAACTTGAAACTTTGCACAAATGAAGATAAAATACACAAAAATTTTTGAGAATTTAAAAAAAAAAATAATTATACTTTTTTGAGAAATTTAAATTTAAAATTTAAATTTCATTTTTTAAAAATTAAATTTTTTTTGAAATGAGTCATGTTGCATATTCCATTAAACAGCAACTAATGTACTTCAAAATGCTTTTTACCAAATCTTTCTATCTATATTTGGTGCCGAGTTATCGTCCATTTTATGTTCAAGCATCCATGAAAAAAAGCGGGTTGTTCGAAAAATCAAAGTGTCATAAATAAAAAAATAATAGAGATAAAAATCTAAAAATTTGGACTTTTGATTACCTCAAAAGTTAAAATCGATGAGCGAAATGCGAAATTTCAAAAAAAAAAAAAAAAAGGGTGAGGGAAATTTTTTTCCAAATTTTGGATCACTTGACATGGAATGACCCATATTGGAATGATTGAAGAGTTGTGTTGTTCTTCTCCTGAAACCTGTTTCATACGTTATACCGCTTTCGACGTCATTTTCTGCTAGTCCTTGAAAATTGTTAAAACATTCCGGTATTTATTTACGTTACCCTTTTTAAGAAATTCTGCTATTTTACAAGTCCAGTCATATCAGACAGTTTAGTCTAGTCATATTAGACATTAAAATCGCAAAACGCGATGTAGTTCCGATTTTTTACTATGTTGTTTGGGTCAGTTATGGTAGTGTAAATCTGAGTTTGCAGTTTTCAAAAACCTGTGCTCGCTGCATAATTCACGAAAAACTGCGAAATTTTCGGACTTCTTTCAGTTTTTCCTTTATAACTCCTAAACTATCCAACTTTTGACACTAATAATGAAAACCAGTTATAAAGCACATTACATTTTCAACAAGTTAAGCTCAAGTGGGGTTCTGTACGACCAATAGTTTAGGAGGTATCGTACTTCAAAAACTGGCCTTCTTGGCGAAAAATGAAAAAAAAAATGCTTTGATCACATTCCACGCCAAATAGGGACATTAATTCCCACTTTAATCGAAAAATCCTGGATATACTGTTATAGTACATTTAATTGGCTTTCATTTAAGCCAAAAACAAAGTCTGTAGATGCAATAGTTCTTTTACAATCGCAAAACAAACAAATAATCGGAAAATTCGATTTTTGAAGAAATGAGACAAAACATTTTCAAAACAATATGGAAGATCCTATTTAAAAAAAAAATGGGGCGAAGAATGATATAAGACTCTAATGAGTGTTTGTTATAAGTTATGTGTGCTGGCAAAACAGAGCGGTTATGAAAAAATGAAATAGGCCAATAGTTGACAGTTCTATGCAGGTAACGCAAACATTCCTTCCCCTACGTAGCTCTGCCTTTCAAATTGATGAATTTTCGGCCGTATTTTGCTTTTCGACTGGAAAGTTATCTACCAAGTTTGATTTTGAATAGATAATATTTTTAAACAAAAGATTTTCAATACAAAATACTTCCCATTAGAATAAGATAGATATGGACAAAAGAGAAAAAAACAGAATGATTTCAAAAGAGTGAAACTATTTACATGTTAGTTTTATCATTAAAACGTATCTTAAAATTAACTACACTTAATGTCTTAATTGTATGGTGTGTTTGATGGGTACGATCGTACTCCAGAACTGGAAAAAAGAAGGATATGTCATTTTATTTTCATATTATCATTTTTCTTTTTTTTCATTTTTGTCGTTTAGAATAGCAAAGATGTTGTGTGCAGTCTTTTCAAATGGCAGATTGCACAAAGCTGAGCAGCTAAGATCAGTTCTGCAACAATAGCATACTCCCATATATCCCTTCTTGCACTAAAATGAGAAAAATCTGAAAAGGACAGGTGAGGCTGTATCGTTTAATGTAGTGATTGGTAAGGGAACCAATATCAAAATTTATGTTGGTCTTCGACCAAATCCGCTCTGAGGCGTCCTTCTCCTCTGCCAACCATTTGTTTACTTGTCGATACCAGCGATACGAATGGAATGAAGCAACTCTTTTGGTTGAAGACTAACGAAGACGGTTTAGAGTTGCATTACATGCTGCTTTGAGGAACAGGCGGAACTGAATAATATCGCAGAATATCTGGGCATGCCTCATTTCCACAGAGCAACCAGCTCCATCTCTACAGCTTTGGCTAAAGCTTCGGGAGTCACTTCAGGAAGGAAAGCTATGGTGGCCTGGTTAACCATATACCAGTTTGTTTGAGCATCATCGCGCAGTTTTGCTTTTCTAAGACAGACACGGGAAGATGTAGTATCACATTCACTAACTGCGTGAAGAAAAAGTACGTATATAAGAGTTTTTCCTCGGTTGAAAAAAAAAGTATAAAACTGAATATACAATTGACTGGACTTTGACAGCTTTCTGGAAGGAAATATTTTGAATGTTTGAGACAAAAACAGCAAAAAAAAAAAAAAAAAAATGCAAATCCAGATCTTCTTCATCATCGATTACGATCTGTTGAGATGTTCTTTATCGATGTTGGTTCAATTTCTCTACTTGTTTTTATCTTCTATGCCCTCTTGTCCAAACCTAGGGAGCAACTTATCATTGAGGTGTCGTTCATAATGCAATTTGTAAAAATGTTTCCTCAGGAGCACTCTGATGTTGAGAAGTCAAATATAATCATAATCCGCTAGCGCGCAGTCGTTCTGATTTATATGAAGACAGTAAAAACGCCCCTGAGTCATTCTGGTTCTTCAAAATAATTTAACATGAACATAATTCATTAAATTCACCCAAAAAGCACACAACTGAATTGTTTAATATGTTACAATTATGGATTAGTTCTTTCAGGCTCTCCTTTAATTTCATTAGAACCAGTTCATTCATTACACATGTGTGCTCACAAACTAGGCGAAAATTTATTGGTTCGCAAAACCGTGAAGTTTCTTCCTGTGTACATACAAATCCTTTGAATTCATCCCGTTTTTCACGTCTCTTGCAAATAAAGGCGAGCATTTTTTGCGTAGAAATCTAGACCTGCTAAGTGAAAAAGTGGAAACATTTTGGTTAATGTTTCTAGGCGTATTCTTATTTTCCATACTTTCTGCTTGAATAATTTTTCAATAAGTATAAACATTCGTCAATATTGCGCTTTAAGTATATAGGGGTACATTTTTCATTCTAGATTTCCCGCAGAAGCTTTACGTTTGATATGATGAACCTGGATATTTCCATTTGCTTTTGCAAAAAGAATGAGTGAATTTTCATTTTCATTTATTCTTTGTTTCTTTGCTCGTCCGTCTTAGGATATTTAAATCTCATTACAAATTCGTCTGTTACCAAAATTATTCTCTATTCAAAATAAAACCCGGTAGGTAATTTTCCAGTTGAAAAATGAAATACGGCCGAAAATTCATCAATGTTAAAGGCATAGCTACGAGTGCTTGCGTTATTTGCATAGGGCTGTCAATTATTGTCCTATTTAAGTTTTCTATAACCGCCGTGTTTTTCCAGCACATACACGTATATAAACATGGATTAGAGTCTTATTATATCATTCTTTGCCCATTTTTTTAGAATAGGATCTTCCATATTGTCTTGAAAAGTGTTTTGTCCCATTTCTTCAAAAATCGAATTTTCCGATTATTTGTTTGTTTTGCGATTGTAAAAGAACTATTGCATCTACAGACTTGATTTTTAGCTTAAATAAAAGCCAATTAAATGTACTATAACAGTATATCCAGGTTTTTTCGATTAAAGTGGGAATTTATGTCCATATTTGGCGTGGAATGTGACCGAAGCATTTTTTTTTTCATTTTTCACCAAAAATGGCCAGTTTTTGAAGTACGATATCTCCTAAACTATTGGTCGTACAGAACCCCACTCAAGGTTAATTTTTTTTTAATTTAATGTGCTTTAAAACATATATCTAGCTTAATGTTTTTAAAATTTAATGTGCTTTAAAACAGATATCCACCATTAATGTCAAAAGTTGCATAATTTAGGAGTTATAAATGAAAAACTAAAAAAAGCCCGAAAATTTCGCAGTTTTTCGCGAATTACGCAGCGAGCACAGGTTTTTGAAAACTGCAAACTCAGATTTACATTATCCTAACTGATCCAAACAACATATTAAAAAATCAGAACTACATCGTGTTTTGCGATTTTAGCCCTTTATTTTGTATAATACGACTGGACTAGTTTTTCAGCAAACAAATCAAGAGCATCTTTCATCTACAAGATTAACAAACTTTTCTTGAGAGTTTTTAAAAACTATTATTGTAGTAATTTGTCAGTGAAAAGGGTTTCTTCCGATCGTCCAATCTTTCTTTACAACAATTAAAAGGACCAGAGCTGCTAACGATGCGCTTCTTGAAAAGTTTCCAGAAGTTCATGACAAAACCACGTTTTTCTTTAATACCGGATTCAACACCCACTTTTGATGATAGTGATAAATTGATTTCTGTGAAGACGATAAGACATAATGGAGAATGTCCCCACAGCTGATCAAGTAATTCAAAGCATAAAAAGTCCAAAACATATCTTTTTGCGAATGCCAGATTTTGCGAACAAACTTGTAACCAAAACAAGGAGCAAATTTGCCAAAATTCTTAGCACAGAATGTGCTATAAATTAAATTGTACCTAAAAACAATAACCCCCGCCCCCCGCCCCATAGATTTTCAATTACTTTTTTGGGTAAGTGTCAATTTTTAAATAACACCTCGATTTTTAACCTCGCACCACATTTTTCGTTTTTTCGTTACGTTTTTATTACTGGTCCGATGGAATGCATAAAATCGGGGTTCAATCGTAATTCATAACAATGTACATTTAGAAATGTATTAGCGTGGTAAAAAAAATATTTTTGAGACACAGATTTAAAAAATGGTTGAAACCCGAAGTAGTTTTTCTGAATGACTTTTATCAGTGCAATACTTTTAAAGCACCTTGTATTTTATGTTATTTTTCTTGTAATTTTTTCAATCTAATTACTGTTACACAATTCTTAATTTTGAAGAAATTACTTTTCTCTTTCTTTTCCTGATAATGTATCAAAAGCATTATTTTTTTTCAAAGTTTACAAAAGTTTTATAGTCTTTTCAGAAGTTTTAGGCGAACATATGCTCTGACACACAATTTCTAACAGATTTATCGACTTGTATTTCGTTTGATAGTTTGAGTAAATTGCCTTTTGTTTCACATTATTCAAGATCTGATCCGTAGTAATTGAGCTATCAACGGTTTTGAATTTCGATCAGAGGTCGCAAATGCTTCCTGCCTTCCAGTAATTTGACACTTATGCTTTTTTTAAAGAAACAAAAAAGAAAAACAATTCTAAGTTTTCAGCTTCTCAATTAAAATAAATCTTTCTTGTTTAAAAAGAAGCACCATTTCTTTTCTCAAAGTAATTAGGAAAAAAATTGTCATGCTAAATTAGATTTTTTTTTTTCGGTTTTGCATTTTCATCCATTTTTTGTGCACAGTTTCTAACGTTTGAATTTTAAGAAAAATATGTAGCAGTATTTATGCATAAGTACTTTTACTTTGCAAGTATATATATATATATATATATATATATATATTAATAATTATGTTTTAAAAATATTTAGCTTGAACGTCTATGTTTTGTGCGAATCTCTTTGCAAAAGTAGTTTTACTGTGTCTATCCCGTTAGAATTTGTTTAACCCGCTAAAAACCATATGACAGATGTATGCCCGACATTTAAAATTTATTTTTAAAATATCAAAGAAAAATAATTTATAAATTACTTTTTTTCCATGGGATTGAAACATCACAATCCTCATAGTGGCATAATATTAATAAGTTATTGTTAAAATTTTACTGCACTTTTTTAAACATCTCAAAACGTGTGCGTTCATACTGCTATGTTACTGGGGGTAGGTAAACGGCAGTATCTGCAGAAAAAAAGTTTTCGAGTTATTTGAAGATACGCGTTTTGGATTCAATACTAATAATAGGGAAATGTTGGAGTTTGTCGTGTTAGTCTTTTTTTTTTCAGTGGAAGTCAAATAAGCAAGCATGTATTATAATAAATGTCAAATATTTTTTAAAAATCAGTTACAGTCCTTTCTGCTTTTGTTTATCATTGCTTTTTCATTGAGGATTATATGTAAGTAGTATGATTAATTGTCCGAATATTTCTAAGTTGAATGAAAAATGAATCAAATTTTGGAAAGTCTTTGCAGCTTCGCATCCCCTATGAACCGTATGTCAGCAACAATGCAGCCACAAACGTAGTGAATTATAACCTTGTTTTATTTTTCTTGAATGGTTTCCTGAAGTCAAATGTATACACAAAAAAGCAGAAATATACACTGGTGTGCAAAAATTAAGGACGAAGTCGAAAAATTAACATATCAGCTGAACGAAGAGGCAGAGCGGACAGAAAGACCAATCAGGAGATTAAGTAAGGTGATGTACGGTAGCACATGCGCAGATATGCAGGCAGACGTAATGAGGGAGTGTCTGAGTAGTATAAAGCATGTTGTCGGTGTAAGATCAGTATTTCTGGCAAAGAGATTGCACGCCGTATAGCAGTTAAAATCACACCAAGTTGCTGCCTCAGCGAGAAATGGCGAATAATCAATCTGTTAGACGACATCTGGATGCTTTTACCCGAGGTCGAATCATTGGGAAGTTGGAGGAAGGCCGCAGTGTGACAAGTGTGGCTGCAGAGTTCGGAATCGCTCACAGCATCGTTTCAAGACTTTGGAGACAATTTCAAACTACAGGAACAGCTATCCGGGGGTTCAGTAGTGATCGTCCACGAGGAACCACATCTGCAGATGACCGGTATATTGTCTTACAGGCCAGAAGAAACAGGCGGCAGACTGCGGGAGAAATCGCTAGACACACGATGACACAGGCGACTGGACGACCGATATCGCGTTTTACCGTGGCCAGAAGACTGCACGGTGGTGGTCTGTTTGCAAGACGCCCTATACGGTGTGTACCTCTAACGCCTGCCCATCGGAGAAGGCGTTCTCTGTGGTGCCGGGAACACCGGAATTGGAGAGACAATGAATGGGGACGAGTACTCTTTACAGATGAGAGCAGATTCAGTCTGAGTAGCGATTCTCATCGCATACTCATCTGGAGAGAGCGGGGAAGCCGCAATCATCCCTCGAACATCATTGAAAGGGACAGGTATGGAGGTCGCGGTGTTCTCGTTTGGGGAGGCATCATGCTTGGTAGTCGTACAGACCTTCACATCTTCGACGCAGGTTCTGTCAACGGGACCCGTTATTGAAACGAGATTCTTCTTCCATATGTGTGTCTTTTTAGAGGTGTTATGGGTACGCAGTTCCTTTTCATGGACGACAATGCATCATGTCATCGCACAGTAGCTCTTACCGAACAGCTCTTAGAAAGTGAGGATATTGAGCGTATGGATTGGCCGGCACGATCTCCGGATCTCAATCCCATCGAGCATGTATGGGATTTTCTAGGCAGACGCTTGGCAGCTCGTACCTTACCACCAGTAACGATTCGGAAGCTTCGATTGGCGCTGCAAGACGAATGGGCAGCAATGCTTCAACGACTCATTGACACTCTCATTCTCAGCATGGGCAGACGCTGTGAAACCTGCCTAGCAGTCGGGGGAGATAATATCGCTTACCAAAGACCGGATGTTTCTTGCTGGACAGCCATCACAGGGATGTTTGGACCTTCAGTCGCATTGCGCTCCATGCTACTTTTTCAATAAAGCTTCTTTTTATCCCTCTGATTTCTCTTTTAGTAAGTGTTGCTTACATTACACATGTCCTTACGTATTGGGGATCTTATGGTATTAAATGTGTTGATTTGGAAAGCTTTTGTACAAAGTTATATTGAAAAAACCGTCTCGTCCTTATTTTTTGCACACCAGTGTATATATGCGCTCAAATTCAATATAACCAAGGTCATCACTCCAATTCAGCCGGTTCTATGCAACAGAGTCATTGAAAATTGGGCCATTTAGACTCGTGCTACCATGAGATCATGTGGTAGATAATTACGCAACGTTAGATGCCATACAAAATGACCTGGACGGGCCTTTTTTTTAAATTTCGTTTCTCACTCATAGCGTGTTTTTTCTTTTCTTTTTTCTATTTTAACGTCTACCCGCTCTTATTGAAAGGCCCCATTCACGAGTTCTTCACTAAAACACTAAAAATCTTAAGTTGCTTTTAATATCTGTGTATTTTGTTTAATTATAAAGCAGCCAATAAAATTAAATTAAAGTTTTAAGAGAAGAAATAGACTTTGTACGAATGGCTTTTGCTGCAAGGCCTATGTTTAATCTTCTAATTTTTAATTTATATATATATTTTTTTCGCTGCTTTAGAATTGATCTAAAAATAAAGATAATAAATCCAACTGCAATTTTTGAGTGTTGTAATATGGAAATCACACTTTTTTACCTTTTACTATAAGCTTATAGAAATAACCTTTATATACAGGGTGGTTATAATTAAAGTTACCCTGTTTAGACCTCTCTAGTGACCGTTCTACGAATCGGATTTCGTTGAAACTTGGAATATAGATTATATAGACCATGGGGAGCAGGATTATGCAATAAAAAAATAGTTCAAAAATCGATGATAGGGGGCGCTTGACACACGTAAAACATCCGGCAACAACAATGTTGTGTATGAACAGTCACTGCATCCCGATTACATTACCATATGGTGTGCGTTAACTGGTGATTTCATCCTCAAACCTATTTCTTCGAGGAGACCCCACCCTAAGGTTCTAAAAGGTAATCCGTCACAGGTCCCTGATATTGAGCACTTCTTCAGCAGCAAGTCATTCCTGATTTGCTACAACGAGCGTGTTTGGACTTAACTGTCTTTAGGCAAGATGGTGCACAGGGGCGGCAAATAGGGGGGGTCAAGAGGGGGCAATCGCACCCCCAAATTTTTTGCGCAGAATGATAGAAAATGGGTGAATTTAATTTATGAAAGTCGGAATTCAATGCTCATTAAAAAAAATCTCGGCGGTTCTCAGAAACTATTTAATGAAACTCGACACATTCCCAGACTATAAAAAGTGTTTTTCGTTATTTGAATGATGACTTAGAAATTCATGAAGTATTCAGAACATAGAAAACTGATAGAGAACCATGGTTAATTTTAACTAAAGAAGGCATTTTCTCATATAAGCTAAATATTTCATACTTGTGTGCCCAGTGTAACGATGGTATGTCCGATATGAGAGGCCCGTGCAAAGTGGTGTGGCTGCATGGTTTTCACAAGAAAATTCCTTGATATTTTACATTCACTTTTACGCTCATTTTTTAAGTGTATATTTATTTAATGCGGGTTCATAGTTTTCTTCTGCTCGAAACACGTTTCAGCTGACCAATGCATTACATGTTCTTTTAGAAGCTTCTTAAAAATGCATGTGATTATTGAATAAAAAAAAACCGTATCGACAAACACCTGTTATGGGGCTCTATAATTATACAATCTCGAAGTGACATAAAATGGTCTTCAAGAGTTAAAACCATAGAAACATAACTCTATAACTTCAAAGCAGTGATTTGACGACTGGAAGAATTATTGTAAAACGATTCTTTCAATGGTAAAAAAGCTCATGCCTTTTTTGCATGTTTGACTTTGTTTGAATTTTTATTCAATTTGTTTGTACTGAGGAAAGTTTTTGAAAAATGCTTTTCTGTATCAAAACATCAATCTGCTACCCTTGATTTTCAGACTATTCAAGCCACAGTTCAATCTACAACTGATCTGTGCACCATACTACCATAGTTCAATCTACAATTGAAACTGAAAATACATTTTGCATATTGTAGATGTATATTTCAATCAAGCGTAAAACTTTTCAAAAAAAATTCTTCTTCCGAACCAATTAAAAAAAAAAAAAAAGACAAAAATCCACATGATGATGTGAAGTCAAACATTAATTTTAAAATTTTTTTATGAAGTAATAGGTTTACTTTCGAATGAAATTAACACAAGATTTGATGATAATTATTTTTCTGTTTGGTTAGTGTATTTTCTGTATCGGATTTTGAAACGAAAAATAAAATGTTTTAATTATGAGTAAAATTTTTACACGAGGCAAGAAAAATTACAAGCAATATACCAACAGACCGGTTATCATGTCCAGAGACTGCAGTTTCGTCCTTGTTATGGACTCATCAATCTGGAATAGTGAATAACAGAGCTGGAGGCAGATGATATCTCATTGAAGCTGAGAGTGCCAACGAGACTAGATTATTCAATGATGAAAAATTAGGTCCCTCACAATTTTTGAAGTTTCCTGGGTAATTTTGAAGAGCAAGATATAAAAAGTGTTTTCATACATTTTTAACACTTTTTATATATTCTGAATACTTCATGAATTTCTAAGTCATCATCCAAATAACGAAAAACATTTTTTATAGTCTGGGAATGTGTCAAGTTTCATCAAATAGTTTCTGAGAACCACCGAGATTTTTTTTTAATGAGCATTGAATTCCGACTTTCATAAATTAAATTCACCCATTTTCTATCATTCTGCGCAAAAAATTTGGGGGTGCGATTGCCCCCACTTGACCCCCCTATTTGCCGCCCCTGTTTGGGACCGCACTGTGGTGATACAGATTTAAGAAACTTGACCCCCCAAATGAAATGCTGAAATGCCGCCCCTGATGGTACACCACCTCACATTGCTCGTCCAGTAAAGGCACTGCTTCATGTGCATTTCGGTGATGACAGGACAATTTCTAGGCATTTTCCTACAGCTTGGCCCCCCACGATCGCAGGACCTAAATTCGTGTGACTTCAGGTTGTGGGGCTTCCTGAAAGATCGGGTCTATGGTGAAAGCATACGGACGGTGCCTGAATTAAAGGACAGCATAAGGCGCCAGGTTCATGCTATTGATAGGGAAACCCTTAGTGCAACTGTAGCTCACGCTATAACACGTTTTGAACACGTGATTGACGCAGATGTATTGCACATTGAACAAATTCTGTAAATAAAATCGATTTTGTGACACAGTCTCCGTCTTATTTGATTCATGCGCCCTTTTCTACCCTGGCGGTAGATTTTTGAACTAATTTTTTTTTATTGCATAATCCTACACCCCATATTCTATATAATCTATATTCCAAGTTTCATCGAAATCCGATATGTAGAACGGTAACTAGAGGGGTCTAAACAGGGTAATTTTAATTATAACAACTCTATTTCGAAAAAAACCTTTTATTTTTTATTTATAATGAAAGAGTTTCTTTTTGTTTAGAAAAAGTTTGGAAAAGAAATCATTCATCTTAATCAACTTATATGAACTTCATGGACTACAGTAAGTAAAACAATAGCATTACGGAAAATTTATTCTTTAAACTGTCTTTTCTCCTGCCACTCTAGAGACTTAGTGTAATCCTTTGTTTAACATCCGTACAGCGCTGGCTTAGGAGCAAAAATGTTGTTCCTGAACCTATTTCACTGCGTTGATAATCGACTGAACCTAATTTAGTCTAAAAAAAGATTGCCTTACTCAGCAAGAAAAAAATGAATAAAAAATTCGTCGGCATATTCTCAGCTCCTGCTCACGTCTTACGCATAAAAGAGTGGGAAGAAAAGAAAAGAAAATAAAATCCTGGCCATATCCCTTAATCCCTAATGTATTTTTTCAAACCGTTTTGATATTTACAACGCAGTGCTGTTTTCATCAGGACTGCGGAATCGGAGTCGAGAATCGAAGTTTAAAATTCTAAGGGTCGAAGTTGGTCGTTTTCCCTTCTAGACTGCAAACTGCCATGGCTGCGGATTCGGAGTTGGATTGATTTTGGGATGAAGAAGTCGAAGTCGGAATCGAATGAGTTATATTACTTTCAGTCGGCTCTGATTTACATCCTTGGGAAATACGATTCGTAAGAGTGTTTTCTTAGCATAGCTCATTAAGGAAAAGTAATGGTTCCAAAACTGTAGGGCGAAAAAAATAGTATTTGTTGTACAAAAGCCTCATTGCAGAAACCTGGTTTAGATGTGTTGCCTGATAGATGTTTGATTATTTTATTCTGTAGATGAAGTCCCCCGTCCGCAACGGTGGTAGGACTATACCCACTACCCGGCGGCCAGGCGGGGAAAATTGTTTGGTTTCATCGTAGGTAAACCCCTTGACTGGGGCGTAGTGTCGGCTCTGTAGCCGGGACTCGGCCTGCGAAACTACAGAGTAGAGACTCACCTTCCTGTCCCGCGAGAAGCACTTGCATGCATTCGCATGGTTGGTGAGGAGTTTCTGTAGATGAAGACGATTTAATTAATACACATTAAAAGCAAATAAGGTGTTAAGATGCGGTTCACTACAATAAACATTTCCCGATAAATTTTTGTGGAATTTGTGAACTATGTTATCTTCTTAGATTCACCTTAAGTGACATTTTGCTCTACTTAACCTTAATTGTTTTACGACATAGCAACCACTGAATATTATAACGTATTTATAATACTAGAAATGAGGTTGGATCCAATTTTGTCTTGGAACCAAAATGTCGGATAAGTCAGCCTGTCCTTTTCAAGGGGCTCTAAGTCAAGCCAGGGCTGAATTTTCACAGGAGCTCAATGGAGAACTCTTGCACATCTTTTTTGCTACAGATATCTTTCAAACTAGGCAGAAAGCAGCGGAGCTCATCAATATTTTGCTCCGAAGTCTACCAGAACATTAATTCTAAAACTGATGAATATTGTACCGTGGACAGGTAAACGGAAGTACCTGCAAAAATTAGTTTTCGAGATGTTTGAAGAAATGTGTTTTGGATTCAGTACTAATAATAGGAAAATCTGGAAATTAGATGTTTTTTCTCGCGCCTTTGTTTCACCGGAAACCAAATAAGCAAGTTTGTACAACAAAGCTAAAGTACAATAGATGGCAAAAATGTGAAAAAATGAAAAATGAGACATTTGCATGTACTGCCCTTTACCTGCCCACGGCAGTAATCATTTTCTTTCCTCATAGAACTTCCCGTTCCTTCTCACAGGAAAGCTCACACATGTGTTGTAACTTACCACTTAAATTGACAGTTTCTATCTATCACCGGAAGCTACACATTTAATAGTTTTTTTTTTTTTTTGGTGTTACGGGTCGTTTTGGAGTCCTGGGACTCCGGGAGTCGATCGGCCTCCCCGTCCGTGTTCCTCCTCCTGGGAAGTGGCGCCCATGTCTCCCACAGTCGACTTTATTTATACTCGACCCTCTCAGTTTTACACCGTTCTCCTTTGGACAAAAACACCATTGAACACACACAACATCCAGCCCCTGATATATTTGAAATTCGACGTCTTGAATTAAAATTATGTTTTTTGCAATTATGATTGCGATAAGAAGCCATTTGCAGAAACAAGAAACCCAACGAGTAGAGCTAAGGCTCCTATATAAGAGGAGCTGACTTATCCGACATTTTGGTTCCATATTTGTCGTGCGAAAACAATAGTATTTGTACAAAAGCCTCATTGCAGAAAACTGGTGCTCAAGCTTCAGATGTGTTGCCTGATTGATGTTTGATTATTTTATTCTGTAGATGAAGACGATTTAATTGATACAAATTAAAAACAAATAAGGTGCGAAAATGAGGTTTATTACAGTAAACATTTCCCGATTCATTTTTGTTGAATTTGTGAGCTAAGGTATCTTTCTAGATTCACCATAAGTGACATTTTACTCAACTTATCATCAATTGTTTTACGACATAGCAACCAGCGAATATTATAACGTATTTATAAATACTAGAAACGAGGTTGGATCCAATTTTGTCTTGGAACCAAAATGTCGGATAAGTCAGCCTGTCCTTTTCAAGGGGCTCTAAGTAGAGCGATATCGTATGATAGCGAAAAACGTAGCTTGAATTCAAGGCGTCAACATTCAAATGAATGCCAGAGGTTGGATGCTAGATGTTTGTGTGCTGAATAATGAATGTTATGTGTTGGATGCGGGATGTTGTGTGCTAGCAACTGGATGTTGTGTGCTAGCAGCAGGATGTTTTGTGCTGGATGTTGTTTCCTGGAAGTTGGATGTTGTTGTGTGCTGATAAATGGATGGCTGTGTGCTGGATGTTGGATGTTCTGTGGTGGATGTTGTTTGTTTTGTGTTGGTTGTTTTGTGCTGGGTGTTGGTTGTTTTGTGCTGGGATTTGGTTTTTCTGTGATGGGTGTTGGTTGTTCTGTGCTGGGTGTTGGATGTTCTGTGCTGGATGTTGGTTGTTCTGTACTGGGTGTGGGAAGTTCTGTGCTGGATGTTGGATGTTCTGCTCTGGATGTTGTGTGCTGAATGCTGGAAGCTTTATGCTGAATGCTGGACGTTTTGTGCTGGATGCTGGATGGTATGTGCTGGATGTTGTGTTCTGGTTCTCATGTTCGATGTTTATATGTTGAAGTAAGCCATGAGAAGTAAACTTTCTGATATTTTAAGCTTTATTATTATTATTTTTTTTACGTGTGACTATTAAAGTCTGTAGAACATAAGGATCCCGTACACCGATACCGTGACCTGGACGGTACTGGTCACAGTAAGCTGCGACATCGCTCGTCTAGATATTTTTTTGCAGGTTTCTTGCGATTTCTTTCGCTTATTCATTCTTGTCTGCAAGGAAATATATAGGTTGTCCGTTGCTGTGGTTGCTTAGGAACAACAGCTACTGAATTTTTGGAAAGTTGTTCTTGTAGTCTGAAATGGCTCTTTAAAGTCGTAAAATGATACTGTTAGCAATCCCACACTGCAGCCACACTTCTCACTCTTAGACCTTTCTAAAGATTGGACTCCCATTAAAATTGTGCGTGATTTAATTTGAAAAATAGGTCGACGTCACTTCGTTTAAACTGATACACAATGTGACACATTATCTTTCTAAGAAATTGTACTACATTCGCTTTCTAAGAAATTACGCAACATTCTCTTGCTAAGAAATTCTTACTTTCACCGCACCAGTATGTTTTATACCGTAAAGACAATTATACCTGTTATGTCTAGTTGTCTTTATTCGCATATACTACGGTGCACAACCCAAACTGATCTCCTAATAAATATTTCAGCCCGCTTTGCCATATCAATCAGGTGATATGCTACTTTTTCAACTTAGTACTTATTTTTTACACTCCAGTACATGCTCCCACTACAGTGCCAGCGCACCTCAACTGTACGCTATAATACTCTAGTCTAGGAGTCTAAAAAAATCTGAATTTTAAAACGGAATACAGTTTCTATTAAAGAATAGGATTTTTTTTTGTTTAAATCCGTTCACATTAAATAGCGAATAATACTTTTTACTTCCTTTTACAAAAAACGAAGTATTGTATTCGCGAAAAAATTTTCACTCAAAAATCGGCCTTAATTTCCATTTTGCTCACCCCCAATTGAATGTTGAGACTTTTTTTCGACCCGACTACACGTGGATATATGCCTAAGAACCTACAGATACCCGAAATATCCATTTTGACGACCCCCGAGTTAATTACAACGAATTTTCTCGTGACGTCTGTATATACGTATGTATGTGCGTATGTGTGTATGTATCTGGCATTACTAAAAAACAGTATGTCCTAGAAAGTTGAAATTTGGTACGTAGACTCCTAGTGGGGCCTAGTTGTGCACCCTCCCTTTTAGTTGCAGTCGGATGTTCCTAAGGGGCTCTTTTGCCCCTTTTTGGGGGAAATCATCGTTAATTTCGATGTAAACTCACGTGTGGTCTTTATGACGTCACAAATGATGTACTTTGGTGCATATGTCAACCGCGCTTCCACGTTATGATAATCAAGAAGCGAATTAATTATTGCGCTCTACGCTTGATTTCAACCATATCGTTGCCAACACATGTGAGTAAAGAAGCGAATTAAATATTGTGCTCTGTGAATGGCAACAGTGAATGGCATTTCATCATTTGTGATGTCATTGGCAGAAGCGTAAACAATGAAAGCGCACCGACTAAAGTTTTTTTAAATATTAAACTTAGTCAACTTGTTTAAATAATGGTCTGATCCTATGTTTTTAAGCATGTTCTTTCAGGATAAAGTACTTTTAAAATTTCGGAAACGACCCCATAACATAACCCACAGCAGCGATCGACTTCTCTTGAAATCTACAAATCTCTAAAATAATGTAAAACCGCTTTCCTTCAACATAACTTTATTGATTCAGTATCTTTCAAGACTTCCATGCATCAGTTCGATAAAAATCATCCAATGTGTCAAATAAAATAAGGTTTAAGACAGGGATTACACTAAACAATAAGCGCCAAAAATAGAACACGATCGAAATCCTTTAAAGACGCAAGTCTTCTATTTAGTTATTACTTTTGTAGAAACCAGCCATAATTTCACTGATACAGGATGGGAGACATTTATTCGAAAAGTTTCCAAAGCTCAAATCGAATGTTGTTCTGAACAATGCCCTACGTTGCTTCGTTTACAAAATTCACGAGGCTAAGACTTCTAAAAAACACTAAACTAACTTGAATAAATATAGTATTTCATTGCCATTTTATAGGAAGCAAAAACGAGTTTCATTCATTCAAGATTTGTAGCCCTTACTTGTTTTTTGATGCACAGCTGGAAATGTTTTAATAAAACTCGTGCAAATCATGTCAATCTCGTAATATTGAAAAACTACAACCGTCATTGTTATTTTTCTAGAGCTTTGTTGTCATGATTGCGCGTTTTATGTCGAAAACATATGAAAGACGAGTGTGTGCTAAAGTAAGCTTTGAGCTGCGCACCCTCATTGTATCCAAATAAGAAAATTGCAATATCATTGATCTGGAAAAAAAATATTAAAAAAAAAAAAAAAAAAAAGGTCTGGAAAAATTTAAAAACAAGCCAAAAAGTGTTCAAAATCGAATTTTAAATGTAAGGTAAATCGGGGGAAGATGCCAAAGTTAACGATTTTTCGATAATTATAGTGAAAATTGAAACAACAAGATCAAGAAAAAAATACATTTTTTTTTTCAATATTCATTTGATTATGTATACAAGTTAAGAGCTATTGTCTGTAAGGATCAGGCAGGTTGTGATTGTTGGGGCTTTTAATTTTCTTTATTTTCACATAGGTTGTTTCTTATCATGAATGTAATGTAAATCCGAAATTTAAGCTTTGTCTGACTCACCGTTTTTGAGAAAACAATTTTTTTTTTGTTTAGGGGGCGTGGCACATTTTTGCTGGTTTTTCAAATTTGCAGATTTTAATGTGCTTGTTGCTTGAAGCGCCCTTATAATGACATGGATTTTTTAATTCCATATTACTATATGGTCTTGTTAGATACTGTTACAGCTGCCAAATTGGTGACACAACGAGGGCGACGCCCACAAAGTCTGTTTAAAAATGACCGAAAATGAATTTTTTTCTATATTCAAGGCCAATTTTCTCAAAGTGCCTTCATGATGACACCAACATTTTTAGATCATTTTCTAGCCACACTTACATACATCAAAAATATGTATCAAAATCGGTGTCACTATAAGGGCGCCAGAAGACATTGGAACTTTTATTCGATAAATTTCACAAAAACGCAAATATTTAAAATCTAACTTCAACTGTCGCCCTCATAGCAGAGATCTGATACTAAATTAGGTTGACAACCAACATGTTTGTCTAACATTTGCACAAAAAAAATCGGTGTCACTCCTATTACTTTTGGAAATATAATCGTTCGAAGTTAGTACGTTATGGCTTTTTTTTTATATTTATTTATTTAATCTTTTCACCCCAGATAGTTTTTTTGAACATATTTATTTTTAATTTAATACAAAAATGTGATCTTTTAACATAAACAGCTTTGGGAAGTAAGAGCGTCTTTTTCTTGAATAGAAAATGTTCGTTTTGATATAGGTACAGGCGGATGTATAATATGTCTAGATTATCATACCAATACTCATCCTATTTTTTCGGCCAAACAAATCTATTTATTCCAATTGTTCTTGACATACATTTGACCTCAACTTGCAAATGGATTTTATACGAAAGATGTATAGAGAGAAGCTCTTACAAACATCTTATATAAATGCTTCAAATTTTCAACTAATAAATACCCCTGCATTGCCAAAAGTTTAATTTAATGAAATTGGATGGCCCTATCTTTACGAGCTCAGTTCAAGTTCACTTCAAAGCAGGAGTATTTATAAGAACAATTTAGGATTGGTGAAAATACTGGGAAAAAAACAACATCCCTGTCAAGTTGCACACTAGATGAGAAATGCAGTTCGTAACAGGGAAAAAACTGTTCGTTGCTTCAGATTATTGTACTATGAAACAAATCCTATCCTTTTTTTTTCAACGGAAGAAACAAAAAAACGAATGCATTCTCAGTACATCAAATGAGAATATTGAAGAAAGCGAACATTCAGAATCTGAAACTGAATTTGAGGATAACGTAGACCAAAACGAAGAAAACATTAAGAATCAAATCAAACCAATTTCAGAAAGAGGGTCAGCTCTTATTGAAAACTGCTAATTTTGTAGCACTAAAGCATGGGAAAACATGGTATCCCAGAAAAATAGTAGAAGTTGACCATTTGCAAGTTTAGGTCAAATGCATGTCAAGAACAATTGGAATAAATAAATTTGTTTGGCCGGAAAAAACAAGACGAGTATTGGTATAATAGTCTAGACATGTTATGCACAATAGATCCACCTGGTACCTATATCAAAACGGGCATTTTCTATTCAAGAAAAAGACTCTCTTGCTATCCAAAGCTGTTTATGTTATAAGGTACACTTCTTTGTATTAAATTAAAAATAAATATGTTCAAAAAAAAATCTGGGTGTGAAAATATTAAATAAATAAATATAAAAAAAACGCCATAACGTACTAACTTGGAACGATTATATTTCCAAAAATAATAGGAGTGACACCGATTTTTTGTGTGCAAATGTTAGACAAACATGTTGGTTATCAACCTAATGTAGTATCAAATATCTGCTATGAGGACGACAGTTGTAATTAGATTCTAAATATTTGTGTTTTTGTGAAATTTATTGAATAAAAGTTCCAATATCTTCTGGCGCCCTTATAGTGACACCGATTTTAATACATATTTTTGATGTATGTAATTGTGACTAGAAAATGATCTAAAAATGTTGGTGTCATCATGAAGGCGCGTTGAGAAAATTGGCCTTGAATATAGAAAAAAATTCATTTTCGGTCATTTTTAAACGGAGTTTGTGGGCGCCGCCCTCGTAGTGTCACCGATTTGACAGTTGTAACAGTATCTAACAAGACCATATAGTAATATAGAATTAAAAAATCCATGTCATTATAAGGGCGCTTCAAGCAACAAGCACATTAAAATCAGCAAATTTGAAAAACCAGCAAAAATGTGCCACAACCCCTAAACAAAAAAAAATTGTTTTCTCAAAAACGATGAGTCAGACAAAGCTCAAATTTCGGATTTACATTACATTTATGATAAGGAACAACATATGTGAAAATAAAAAAATTAAAAATGTCAACAATCACAAATGCTCTAAACTGCCTGATTCTTACAGACAATGGCTCTTAATTCTCCTCAAAGTATAAAATTAAGAAATTTACAGTCAAAGAAAATCATTTATTTGTGGCATGTTCCTCCTATATATGGGGAAGATGCCACTAGTTATGGGGTAAGATGCCACACCAAAATAAATAAAAAAATAAGACAAACATTACAAAATTAAATGTGAATTAACAATAACTATAGAAAAACAAATTAAATTCCGTCATAATTAGTTTGCAAGAAATAATAACAGCACAGGCTCGGATGATAGCCTACACAACATCTCACTCAATGCAAATGATGATTCGTTACAATCTTCATGCAACCATTTGTTGCATTCGATGCACTAAATCCAGTCACACTTGGGACCTTTTTTAGCATAAAGTACCCTTTAACGCACAGCACAAAAATCGTCACTATTATAATCCCCAAAACTCACCACTGGTATCTACTGGATTTTTTTCACTTGAGGATGACGAGCTGACATGTCTCTTTTTCTATTGTATTTTCGAAGGTTTCTTGTTATGTGTTTTGCCCTTACCCGCCTTTTCTAGCTTTCCTCGGACATTTTCCCGCATAGTTGCTCTCCTCTTGGAATTAGTTAAGACTTCTGATGTCGGTCTTTCCATCTGAATGGTTTAGGTTTTTTACAAGAGGAATAGGGATGATTGCTTTTAGGCAGGATATCCCGTGTTCTGTGATGATGGAGGCTACCGATGATGATATTTCACTGCCGCTAGCTCCACTGGTGGAAGCAACTGCTGGTATAGGTATGTCACATGCTTCACTTGGTACAGTTACAGCTGTATTATCACTGAAAACGTGAGACATAGTAAATGCATGCTGTGGGATTGCTTGTGGGTTATAGGGGTAACCCAGTATCCCAAAAACCAGAAGATCCTTTCCCTACTGTGGATGCCTTGTTCCAAGCTGCGTTCAGAAGAGATACAAACTGCAACCTTGAAACTTGACGATCTGGATAGTTGTGTATCCAGGAGTCAGGGCTTGTTGCCAATAAGGTTTCAGTGGTTTAAGAAACGAGCGATCACGTGGCTGTAAATAGTGGGTGGTGTGGCTTGGAAACCAGAAAACAATTACGTCATTTTCTGCAGCTAAATCTAACACTGCCACATCTGAGCAATGGGATCCGTGGCCTTCTAAAATGAGCAGAAGTTTCTCAGGTTCTTTTCTAGGGATAAAATGATTCTTCAGAAACTTCATAAACGCATCTGAGTTGATGTAGGCAGATGTTTCATTCATCTCTACTTGTGAACTATTTTATACGATACTATTCAGTGTTAGAAAATAAAAAAAAAATATGAAATTCATTTCATTTATTTCTGAACCATGCGGCGTCTTCCCCCAAGTATAGGGGGAAGATGCCACACACGCTTATTTCCTTATTGCTACAGTGTTACGGCCCGTTTCTACATGCATCGTAACATAAAGCGTAGCTCACTTATATTGCTAATTTCTTATTCAGTACAACAAATTCGTTTATGAGCTTTAAGTATGAGGAATGGAATATTATAAAAGTTGTACTCACCACGTTAAATGCTCACGAGATCAAAAATAACGCAGATTAAAGACGATGAATCCAAACAAGTGGTCAAGCCACATCCGATGTCGGACCTGACACTTCACACAAGTGACTCAATATAAGGGCGGCGCATCAGTTAAAGTTTAGCCGTTTTGGATCGGATTTTTTACTGTTGCATTGCTAGGGTTACCATAGCAAAGTTTCGGATTTCGCCAAATTTGCATAAAATGATATTTTATTTACCAAACAGTTCATGTACCGATAATAATTGCTCATAGTGAACAATCACCAAACGCGATAACGTATCAGAAAAGACAACCACTCAAACACGCTCTCCGAACCCAAAATGGTTAATCTTAAGCTGATGCGTCGACTCGTATATGTAGAGGCCTTAAGGATTACCATCTAGTGGCGATGCATAAACGTATTATAAGGAAGTTTACTTCTTCCCCCAACTTGCATCTTCCTTCACTTACCTTATATAAGAATAATTTATCGTAAAAAAAACACATTCCTATTTAAATAATAGAAAGGTTTTGGAAGCATAAATGACGAATCTTTCTCGGTATTCATAAAACAGCAAAAAAATAAATAAATACGTTTTAATAAAATAGAATATAGCAGCGAAAACTAGAGGCAGTTAGTTCTTGCTGTTTGATTTTATTCTTAATGGATCAGTTTTTGTAATATTAGTAATGAATAATAATAATGTAAAAACAGCAAGTTCCGTTCAAAACAGAACGTGCCTACTTTCCCGTATATCAAAATCGACTTTCTAGAATCTAATCAATATTCTCTATATTAGTTGAGATTGCAAATTATGTCAAACATAATTTTTGACATTTTGAGCTGATTTCTAAAAAAAAAATGTCTAGCTTATGTATGTAAAGAAACAGATACGTAAAGAATAAATAAACAACAAATAAAGTAATAACACCTTTTAAAACAAAGCAACTAATATAATTTTTCGATTAAAAGATCTTAAGTCGTTTTCAAAAAGAAAGAAAAAGAATTCAAAATAATAAACGCATGAAAATAAATGCATTACATCAAAAAAATAATAGTTTGGACCCCGATTGGTCAAAAAATAATTTAAAAAATGAATAAATAAACTTTTAAAAATAAATAATAAACAATAAAATAAAAAACAATAAAATGTTAACTATAAAGAAATAATGTACAGTCAGAAAGACCGTCAGACACATTTTCCCTATCTCAATTCCCTACTAACCATTTTTTAATATTTCAACATTTAATTATATTATTTCTTTTTGACTTTTTTTCGCCGATATTTTTAAGAGGCATTAAGCCTTTTTTTCATGCCTCTTCTTCTTTCTTTGACTTTTACAGGGAAAGTAGGCTTAAAACTAAAGAAGTCAATTTGTTCCACTCATCCCTGCCTATGGAGCAGAAGTGGGGGTCACCGAGGATGGTAATGAATGGGACACTATTTTACAGTAACAAAAATGTCTGCGAAATAACTGTTTTAATTTTTAATGATGGATATTGACATGAATGAGTCTCAGAGCAGGAATTATTAAATGGAGGGAGCAAGTCATTTGCTTAGGAAACGCCTGAGGTTAAGATCCCAAGTCACGTGACTCAACAACGACGAATGGTTGACGCGTTTTGTGTGAAACTATTGAAAGAAACCTGATTTCTTCCAATGCTTTGCTTTAAAATCTATCAGCGTGACTTGAGATCTTCGCTTCACGAATGAGAACCTTCGCTTAATCCATTTTATCTCTTCTCAATGGAATCAGTAAAATAAAATTATTATGATTATAATTTAGTGTGTGAACAAAGAAACAAAAAAACTCTCTATGCAAATCTTGTAAATAATATCAAAACCTTTTACTTTGTCTGAGAACTTAATTATTTAGATCGAAAATATTTTTACCTCAATATGTGCAGTAAATAAGTAAAATAATTTACCGTATAGTGGTGTTTAAAACTTCAAATGACTTGAAATGCTACCATATCAAAGCATTCTCAGACAATATGTTTTAGAAAAATATCATTATGATTCGCTTCTCTAAAATCAGTATTATGTTTGCCAAAATTGTTAAAACACATGACTTGAAATAGTTATACAACAAACCTTTATCTGAGTAATCTCACAAGAACTCGAAATCATAAAGGGGATTGCTAAGAATACCAGTTATTGATTTTGTGTTTGATGACTTGTGTAAATAGTTTAGAGCAAATGACATCAATAATGATCCACACATTTAAAAGGAAAAACTAAAATTGTTTCCTGTAGCTGTATTTTTTTTAAAATCGAGGATAACAACAATCGAACAAATTTAGAATTAATATGCTTAGAAGGGGGAAAAGCACGTCCTTATTATTATCATATCTTGTGCCCCATTGAACCTCAACGAAGCTTTGAAATCATAATTGTATTTTTGAAAATTATAGAGCTAAAATTAAATTAAAATGCATTCTAAACTGAGTAAAGAAGAAATGAAACTATAAAACACTCAGAATAATTGATTGCTAGTTGTGCTCTCAAACAAAATGGCTTTACTCAGAAAAACAATTAATTCGTCAGATTACTTTAATCACTACTGCTACTGATTGGTATCAAAAATAAACATTTTTTCAAAAAAAAAAAAAAAAAAGAATATAAAATTAATTGATCCATCATTACTAAACAATACCCGTATTTTTTTTACAATCCCCAACATTTCCTTTAAATGATATATGACACAGGAATATCAGAGCACAATCTTACATATTTTATTTCAGCAGCAGTCCAACAAAAGCATTTTACAAACATATATGTCTTTCATTGAAGCACAATTGCATCATTTCTTTTATTCAGTCACATAAAATAGTTTTTGTTATATACAGTTATTATCAGGACTTTAGGACTTTTAGTAACAGTTAATATTTAAATGGGATTCAAGCATTGTTTATTAATATTATAAAAACTTTTCAAAATGGAAACTTGAAATGAAAATTCTTTATAAATTAAAATATATTTTTAAAAAGTAGAAGTAGAAAATATTTCTTTAAAAATATTTTAGATTTAGTTGAGCAATAAAAAAAAATATTTGTAAAGAAATTAATTATAGGTATATTTTTATATGTGTCAGTGCAAGAAGTAACTGGAAGTCAAATTTTAATCTGAAAATATTCAGTTCTCAAATATTTTCAGACTATGCCCTGTAAAAACAAAATGGTTGTCAATAGTCTTTGTTCGGATTTATCAGAAAAGACGATGAGACTCTGTCACGACAGATCATGTCCAAGAAGAGGATTTTCTTAATGACTTGTGCAACTTAGTTTTGGGATTGCTGGAGGAATTCAAGCTGGTCACGGAATAGAAGTCCCTCTTCATAACGGGGCATTCTTCTTCGCAAAGATTACATTCAGACTTAGTAATTGGAACCAGTGGGATAAATCTTGTAGCTTGAGTTGTTCTCAGACGAGATCTTCTGGACTCAGCCCTAAAGCTGTTTAAATATCTTCCCCCGTATCCACTGGCATTGCTGTCGGATTTCATTTCAAAAGACATTGTGTCAACATCATACTGCGCCTCTTTAAGTTTCGTTCCTCTTGGAGACCTTAGACTGGAGTTAATTTTGCTTCCAAAATCTCTGACGCAGTGTAAGCAGGCGAAAGCGCCTGACCGAAATTGTGCGTTTAGCCAACAATATATAAAAGGGTTGTAGCACACTGAACTCATGGCAAACCAGTGGCAGCAGAAGAAAATTGTCGAGCCTCTGATACTAGCAGACGATCCTCGCAGTTCCCCGATTTGTTTAAACTCTTTGAGAATGTGGTACAGGTTGAGAGGAAGCCAGCAGATAGCAAACAAAATCACCACAATAATGAGCATTTTGATAGTCTGCAAAACAAAATTCCATTATGAGTTTACATTAAAGATGAAAATAATGTAAAATATATTTTGGTGGATAACTTCACAAATTTTAGATACTTTTGGTTCTAGATATAGTACAGCGTGTCCACGTCTAACCTGAACGACCTCTACTTTCGTAACCGTTAGGTCTAGATGAATACATCTAATTGCAAAAGTGGACAAAATGACATGCTGCAGCGTTCCGATATAACCAGCTTAAAGCAAAGAAAAGGTCAAAAATTGCGAAATCTAACATTATATACTCTACCTAGGTCCTTAAAATCATATATTTAGGAAAATCATCTGCATGAAAAAAAAATAATAATAACACAAGCGAAAAAATAAATAAATAAATAAAACGAAACGTTTTTGTAGTAGTGACATCATTGGGGCACATTGTGACACACAAAAAACATGTACAAATACGTTGTAATACGTACAAATTATGTAAGAAATGCAATTAAATGGATGTTTTAAGTCAAGAATGAAAAAAAAAAAAAAAAAAAAAATATTTACGTGTATAATGTTCTTAACATAAAAATTTACGTCTTCATGTTTTAACCACACTTTAAACGAAATGAAAAAAAAATATTTAAATTATTAACACTTGTGAACTCTTTTTTGGAGATACATTAAAAAACTGTGTTATTCAGGAAACATAAAACGGAGACTAACACTAATTTTTGGCCGTATCAATCTTTGACTCGGTACAATGTGTAGGCTCATATCCTACCCACAGATCTACCTATTTTTATAATCACTCATTATCATTGCTTGTTTCAACAACCAATGTGCTGTTAATGCAAATAAAATAAGGTTTTTCATTTTTGGTAAATTTGACATGAGACCAGTTTTTAACTGTCATGAACTGTACACTAGTCTTCTACGGGTCTAGACACTTTGTATTGATCCAAGCAAACTAGACATAACCAATTTTTATCATCTTCAGAGCTATCCGAATCTTTCCTTATTTTTTTCTTTTTTAATAACGTTGGCGTAATTTTTTGTGCACTTTTTGATGTTTCCGTTTTTATTCTTCAATTTGTTTCTTGCGTTCTCTTGCTTTTTGTTCTGCTCTAATTTTCTCTTTACGTGCGATTGCTAGAACGACAGGTTTTAAAACATTTACGAACTGAGTGCTTGCACTTTCGGTTTCCAGCATTAGGTGGCCGTCTTTTTTCTGTACAAAACGTATCGCAGTTACCATGCTAATGTCAACTGTCATAGACTGACCTAATTCAGTGAGATTTCTCATATCTGAAGACCGATCTGCATTCTTACTCTTATCAACTAAATGTATTGCTGAAGTGCTGTGTTTGGTAACAGCTTCATATTTATTATTTTCACTATCACTTTAGTCATCAAAGCTATCATCTTTGACGGATAACGGATCAGGGGAAGTAGTGACACAGCCACAGCGTGCCCCCTTGACTTTGTCACAACTAGCCTCGTGTTACGCCATTTTGAACTTTACTCAATACTTTCCGAAATATTATCATAATCAACAATTGAAATGCATAGAATAACAGCTCAAAACATAGACATTTAAATAATGTTAGAAAAGTTTTTACACCTGAGTACCCTAAATGGCAGATACAATTCCAAAGCAGGTCACAAATTTAGTTTTGCTGTAGAAAACACGATAAATAATTTTATCATGAAAATAGTCCAACGCTATACTTTAAACTTTCACAAGACATTGAGACCATCAACAAGCTCACTCACATGACACGACAAGTGTTGAAACCTATTGGCTAGAGTCAGGAGGCTCGATGGACTAACTTGCTCCTGGCACAACTAACCCGGTCTCTCCTATTTCAGTTCAGTATTTTAGACCATAATATATCTGTTTTTATTATCTACAAGCTGTACCCGACGCGCGTTGCTACGCCAACAAAAAAATACATCATTATACTGATTTTCATGACAATCGGTTGAACGGGGCAGAAGTTGCTACTCTGCAGTGCCACCTGGTGGCGAGTGGCTTCAATGAGCATATTATGCACCTTCTCCGTGGAAAAATACATATATATAGCAATTTTCATAATAATCGGTCCAGGTATCAAGTAAAGCCATGACTATACTCAAATTTTGTACTCACGCAGTTTGCAAGATCAATCAATCGCAAAAAATTTCAAATAGAAAAAGTTTTAAATCCCTCCGTTGCATGAAAAGCCATAAAACAATAAAGAAAGAATTTATTTGTTCAAACTCAAGAAAAATGGCAACAGCTAACTTCTTATCAATGAGATCTTTCACGCGAATTAATTTCTGCAGCCGATAATTTTATTCGTATTTATCCAATAGATTGTGACTTAAATTGGAATAAAAAAGGAACTATCGATCGGATTTTTTTCGAACTGGTCTATAAACATTCCCAGTACCAAAAATAACAAACGGTGAAAGTTTCAGCCAAATCTGCCGGGTAGTTTTTGAGTTCATGGATGACATACAGACAAACATTCATTTATATATATATTGATTGAAAATAAATGTAAATCCTATGCTTTGGTGCGTGAAAAAACACTATAAAACTTCGAACAGTTTGAAAAAGGCGTTTTAAACATGCGTTATATTCACATACCCGCTATACAACCTCTGAAAATATGTAAATAATCACGAGCGTTAAGCGGTATATATCCAGCACACAAAACCTAGCACCCGGTAAATAATATCAAGCATCCCGAACACAATACTCAGCATCTAACTCACAACATCTATAACATCCAGCCCCTCGCACTAGTCTAAAATTTTGACATCTTAAATTCAAATTATGTTTTTCGCACTTGTGATAACAATAGGAGCTATTTATAGAAACAAAAAACCCTACCAGTTGCTAGATGTCGAGTACTAGATTTTTTTTTTTTGAGCAATCACGATTGCTTATTGTTCTCACTTCAATCCTCCTTGGCGTTTGGTTCCTTTTTCAGCTAGGACCAGAGGCCTCTGCAGCACCACCGCCCATCGGTTTCTGGTCCTGAGCACTGTCTCCCGGAATCCGCTGCTCCTGGTCAGTGGTGTCTATGTCCTAGAAACACGCATGCTCATACATATGCACATTCTCACACATAGAAACTCACACACACCCTACGCGCATACACACAGGTCTACGCACACACCACACACACACAAGCATACACATGCCTTCATACACCAATATACACACGTAACCACCCAGGAGGAGGGGCTGGTTTGGGGGGACAGGAGCCGTTTCTAGAAACAATAACTCCTATGAGTAGGGTCGTGTCGCAACTCGCGATTGCGAGAAACATAATTTGAATTAAAAATTTCAGAATTCAAATTGATATTTTATTTTATTTATTTATTTATTTATTTTTTGTCTTACGATTTTCAATATTTTAATTTTGCATCTTATTCTGATGTTTTTTTGCAATTAGAAGCATGTATGCAGGACTAACGTTTGCGAAAATGAAGATTATTCAGTTTAAACGTTTTATTTAATTCTTAATAATTATAACAAAAGGGACTCATCAAATTTCTCAAATTATTTGAAGGTATTGGAATATTTATATACCGAACCATCCTTTACTTGTTAAGTTTCACATTTCATCCATATGAATTTAAATTAAGAAAGAGCATCATTTATTTAAGAATGTAACAGATGCCATAAAATGTCTACCAAAACGACTGTAACGCATCAATGTTACTTCGCTATTTTAGAAGTCTTTCTGACAAGATGGAGCCAGAAATATCCGAACAAAAGACAAGAACTAACACAATCTGAATAAATGATCGTCAGGCGCAAGAGTGAGCGTTCATTCCACTCTCCTTCTCTGACTTAGATATTGACATAATAATCTCCTGTAAGTTCAGTTAATGAATAAACTTAAGTCATTAAGACTCCCGTCTTTGTTTGAACTGTTTAATTTATTTGTCTTGTGACGACGGTGCCTCGTGGGCTTCTCTAATTTATTTAAATTAGCTTTAAAATCGTTATCCTGTTTTAGTCACGTGGTATCTCTGCGTCACAGCGCCTCTCGTGCTTACAAGCCTGTAGTGAGTAAACATGAGAGACGTATCAAAAGTACGACTTGCCTGTGGTGTCGTACTTTTAATGATCACCATGAAGTGTTTGTGAAGTAATCTTAATTCTGCGCAGTTATTGTTTATGAATAAATAAGATTTTTGTTAAATAAAATATTGGACAAAACAAGTTTAGACATACCGTTAAGTGGGGCTACTTGAACCTCCAGGGGCTATGAGAAAAAAAGTGTAAGCAATCCGTCCTGGTGCTATATAACTTAATGTATAGACTTAAAAACTTTTCCCCATGACAAGTAGCAGTACTAGGTAGAGGCTGGAGCATGAAACGAAGTTTCTGCTATTCCCACCATTTTCTGATTGAGGTTATGATTGCAAGTTGTCTAAACAGTTGTTTTTTGTGCCTGCAAACTTTCACATGTAAGTTCATGGAAACATCTGATATCATCAAAGTCAAGATAGTTTAATGTTTGCATTCTAGTTTTTAATAAAATAGCAGTGTTTTAAGGTCATAGATATATAATTAACACAGTAACTAATATAAGTAAGTAAAAGTGCACTGTTTGCCTTAAAATGGAGTTACTTGAACCCAGCGTTCAAACAGCCCAAACCACATTTCATCACTAAGTTATGTTAAGTAAGGTTTGTAATCTTTTAAAATAAAGAGTTTAGTTACTATTTATACCAGTACAGTTTTTCGCAGATCTGGGGATAAAAAGGGTCCGAAACTAAAAGAGAACCCCTTGAAGTAGGAAATAATGCGGATTATTTAGAGGAAAAATTACAATTGTGTCCAGATTCAACTAATTCCGGAGAAATGTCTTAGAGAGCGACATCAGCTCATTTTGACTTAAGTATATCAACTCTAAAATGGAAATTAAAAGATCGTTCACAAAACAAGCCTGGGCATCCTGTAGTATTTATAGTTTAGTAGCTAGGAAGAGCAGGTATTAAATAATATCAGAGAAAAAAAATTCCCCCAAGCCATTAAATTGAGGGGTTGTCAACCTTTCTAATGTTTAAATAATGAGCATTTCAATTGGTTTTAACTGTAGTTAGATTATGTTTCTATTTGAGAAATGATGTTTGCCTAAAAATATGTTTTTATGTACACGTTGATTTTACATTAATTTATATAAATAACTTGTAATTTATATAAATAGTTTGCTCACTAGAATGTACGTTTTGAGTTTATTTTTCAAAATCATTGGTCCTTCTTGACACCACCACCTGTTTTATAGCTTTTTATAATGAATTTGCTGAGTGGGACCTAGTAGCCCCAGCGCGGGGCTATTTGAATCCAATTTTTAAAAATAGAAAAAAAATAATAATAAAGAGCTGAAATTGTTATTATTAATGTTATTATGCTTTAGATGGTAGCAGAACGTCTGAAAAGTGATAAAAGCAAGGTCATCAGTTCATATTATGGGTTTAACATAGCATTCAGTGTAAAACTCGCAAAAAGTATGAAATTTCGGGTCCAAGTAGCCCCACTTTACGGTAAATCAGTGATTTCCAACCTATTTCAGTCCATCACCCACCTTTGGAGGGTAACCGACACCTATAGACACCCCTCCCTCCTCCTCTTTCTTTAAAAATGTAAGTTGGTGCTGGTGAAAATTGATACTATTAAAACTATAAATGCCTTGTTTAATTTTAAAAAAAGTATATAACAAAGCAAATTTATCTAACCACTCTTAAACTGAAAAAATAAAAGAGCCTTTTCCATGGTTTTTTTTCTTATTGCCATTTTACTTTTAAAGAGTTTGTATCTTAATGTTTCCCCTCAGTTTTTTGAAGTTAAGAAGGTGTTTAAAAAAAAAGGGAACATTTTAATTTTGATGTTAAAATGGTATGATGGAAATGTTTTCCATCCAATATCCCTATTATATGTATTTTAATTTCAATGTTAAAAATTGTACAATATAAATATTTTCTCTCCAAAATCCCATCCATATATGATAATAGTGACTCAAAAATAATTGTGAGGTTTCGAATGTATTATCTGTACCTCGGAGCCAGAAGGACGTAAGTCAAAAATTGCGATTTTCTGTTTATTAGTGCTTAAGATGTAGAAGCCTATCCCACACCGAGCCATGTAAACGTAATTCTTAAAAAAAAATCTTTTTCAATTTTTTACAAATGTTAAAAGAGTGCTTGTGCTATCCTTTGCATGGGCTAGAAAAAAGTTTTTCCTGTCTACTGTAAAATTATCATAATGTGACTTACTCTGGATTTGAGGTCGGATATTTCGAAGAGTAAAAATGGTACAGAAACGGAATGTTGTTAAAAATATTTAAATCATAGCCGGCTGGTGGCGTGATGGTAAAGCGCTGAAATTCTAGGCCTTGGATTTGGGTTCTGGCCTGCCTGAGGTGGCTAGTCAGTGGATTTTCAAGATCGTCAGCGGCCATTCCGTACCATTATGCGGCATGTAAAAGATTCCTTGAGTATTCGTTTGGGTATATTTCCCTCGGCAAAATGAAATTCCCTGTGCAATTTCGCATCAAAGAGAGCCTAGGTGCATCCATCTGGTGGAAACTGGCTTCTACCAAACCTTTCTTCAAAAACGTCTTGTGTCACGCTTTAGCGCCTTAATGGTGGCACATGAAAGACTGATGCCTTGTTGGGGAGCGCACTAGAGGTCTGGTTATGGTCAAAAGGCCTCTTACACAGATCCACTGGAAAAAAAAAATGCTTAAATCAATCTAAAGGTGTTCCATGTGCCCTCCTCCAGACTCATGTGAACGATATTATACCTATACTCAAACTCCTACCGCACATGTTGTAGCATTAACGCATTCAGAGACAATTGCTGCAGTGAACTAATTTTTCATTTCGTTAAGATTAGCAGGTAGAATGGAATAACCATAGTTTCTTTTACATATTCCAACAGGAAATAATAACGTGGTGTTAGGACTGGGGCCCTGAGGAGGGGGGGGGGGTTGAGAGAATGATTCTCAACAAGGTAAATCAGTGCTAACTTTAAGCGTCATTTGGAGTAACCGAATAAAAATGACAAGTGAGACACATAAAATAGCACGCAGTTGTCAATTCACCTAGCAGTTGTCAATTGAAAATTGACCACTCTCTCATTCATAAACTCCACCAGAGTGCTGTAGATCCCATATTGACAAATCAGCAATGCATTGATACCTCACCATTCGTTTTGAATATTCCTCGATTTGAAACATACTGAAAATGTCAAAAGTCCAGCAGTTGCGAATTGAAACTTTACATTTCTCTCTTTCATTCAAGCTCCATTAGAGAGGCTGTGGATCCCATATTCCCAAATCAGCAGCCTTATGAGATTTAACCACTCTTTTTGAATATCCCCGTAGTTTAAATTGAGTGAAAATGTCAGACATCTGGCAGTTGCTAATTAAAACTTTACAACTCTCATTCAAGTTCCGTTACAGACAAAAAAAAAAAAAAAAACAATAATATGAAACCTCTTTTTTTTTTTTTAAATTTCCCTGTCGTTTAAATTGACTAAAAATGTTACATGCAAGCCTTACTTTTTTCTTGGCCTTGGCTTGTGATACCACTTGAACTTCTGTAACAACACCCAGAACATCTCTGGACCACACTTTCGACACAATCATTGAGTAAAAAAAGCCGGTTGTTGACAAGGGCAGAAAGTATTGTGTTGTGAAAGTAATCAAAGTGATCCATTGGCTCATGTATGCTGGATATATGGTTCTGCAGCGGTATTGTACTTCATAAGTCAAAAAAGACTCAACTTTATTGAACATGGCGTGTGGAACAGCAAGAACTATTGATATTGCCCAGACGAAGGAAATAATTACCAGCGCCTGAAATTAAAAAAAGAATAATTGCATATTTATAGTACATTATCTAACCAGGGAACCACACCCATTGCCTTATAACGAAATTTGTTTTAAATAGGTTGCAACCGAAAATGCTTATAGAGACATTTTTTGATACAAAAATTATTTGCCTTTGTCTCCCCTTTATTGAGATATATGATCTAAAAGTCTGCTAAAGGTGTTCTATGTGCCCTACTCCAGACTCATGTGAACGATATTATACCTATACTCAAACTCCTACCGCATTAAATTTTAAAGGAAAATGGCCGAGTTTAAAGACTTGGCGAGAGATTGAAGGTACTACACGATTTCCTCGCTTGCATATTAAAGGAGATCAATCTGCAAAGTGTCTGAAAGATGTTTTTCATTACTCCCTAAAATTCGCTAAATTTGGCTAGTTTTTTAAAAATTTTGACTGATTTTAGGATCACATATATCGGCAGCGGGGACACAAGGGCAAATAATTTGCGCATTCAGAAGCACCATTATTTCTAAATTTAATGCCTATGTAAAACTTTAAGCGTAATAAAAAAATGTCTTATAAATTGCACCAAGACTTTTTGCACCAGACTTTTAAGACTTTTTGATCAACTCTTCTAAAGGGAAAGAAAGATTTTCGTTGTTACCCTGCATTCTACCTTAAATCCAGGATTTAAAAGTGCCATTAAAGATCTTATCAAAAATTCGGGAATTAAAAGTACCATTGAAGATCTAATCAAAAATTTATTACAATCTATGTATTTTGGGAACATAATTAATAGTGGTATCTTCTTCACTACTAAGAGGGTGTCTAAAAATAGAGAACATATTTGAAACTAAATGAAACTAACTTTAGAATCGGACGTTAAAAAAAAAAAAACTTTTAAAACATTGTAATTTACACAGATATTAGCTTAAATATTTTAATGATTAGAAAACTTGAAGGTAAACTGAAAATTTGACATTTTTTTTATACTTAAAAAGAGTTATGAAATGCAACGATACTTTATTTCCTTCCAATTACTTTTAGAAGAAAGAAAATGTGTATGTTACCGTTAAAGTATGAAATCCGTTATTTTATAGAATACCTAGTTACTGTCCAACCACGGATTGCATGGAATTTTCAAATGTCCAGATAAGACGAATCTATGTGAATAAGAGGGAAAAGTAAAAATTTGATGCGCATATTCCGCTTATTTGAATGAGATTCTGCTTCTGCAAAAGCTGACACCGGTAAAAAATAGTAGATTCGTCCATTTTCGGCTGTAAAACGGGTGTTTGTCTTTCCATACAATCCGTGGTCAGACAGTATTTCATGGAATAACTGATGGTGTCCGTTAAAGTGTGAAACTCTCTTGTATTTCATGGTTTAACTAGTTATTTCACATAATAACGGTTTGCGGCCCGTTAAGGTGTAAAATGATCTGTATCATATATCTTGCACGACAAATACATTTACCTTCCACTCCTACTGCATTTATGACCCATTCCAGGCCATAGGGAGAGAACTTGTTTAGCGTGTGAAAATGTTTTTGTTTTAAAAATAATATTCTTCGTAATTCCAAGTGTCATTATAGTAATTCTTGTTGTAACAAATGATTTTATGGTACATTTCCATAAATACCATTTATACGCTGCATAAATTAGATAAATTGTTTATTTTACACTTTAACTGTCTCTCATTCGTTAGTTTATAGAATACCTAGTTATTTCATAGAATAGCTACTTACTGTGTCAAATGAATAACATATTACGTACTTTAGCGGGCACCATCACTTATTTCATGGAATAACTAAGTATTCTATAAAATAACTGCATTATATACCTTAGCGGTAACATACACTCTGAATCGAAGGAACTAAAATATATGTTAGCGTTTTATAAACCACCCAAGGACAAAAAATTGCTGAAGTTGAAAACTGGAGTTTCAAACAAAATTCAGAAAGCGTTATACAGCATGCTTACGGGCAAACTTGCAATGAAAATAGTTCAAGCCATCCAATCAATGTCCCAGTACTTGTGTATTCAGACGTTGTTTACGTATCCAGAGTAATATATTACTGTCCATAAAAATTTTTACAAAATATACTGTGTGTCGAATCCTTTTTTCCTTGTTCGTTTCAAGAAAAAATCTCTGCGTTTTCTGCTTCTTAATATTATGCATAATAAACCACATATTTCATTAAACATTTGAGGTACAACTGATTAATGAAATCATTTCAAAATACTGAAAAAAATATTAAGTTAAAAATTTCCGTCCCGTAGCCGGAGATTAGTCAGAATTGCAAGCAAATACCGTAGTGCTTTGCTCGGTCCACTGCAAATTCCTAATACACGTTGGAAATACGTTTATAACACTTGAATTCAGAAAAATTGTTTTAGTTGCCTCCAATGGGTTCCAAGTGTGATCGTCAAAAAATATGTAGAGTGCAATGTTATCCGAATCTGTTTCGAATGTGTTCCGGTCAGGATATTTGTTAAAATTAAGCTTAGGAACACATTCAAGAACCAATTGAGGGATGATTTGAAAATTTATTAGAAACACCTTTGGGTACATATCCGAAAATATTGCTCTTTTCATACAGATATAATTTAAACAGCTTCCTTTAGCTACCAGTTAATAGGTTACTAACCTTATACCTAGAAAGTACTTGGTTAAGTAAACTTAGTTTAAGGTAGTACTCGGGTGAAGTTTGTCTATTGCCCGGCGTAGAGCCCTTGAAAAGGACAGGCTGACTTATCCGCAATTTTGGTTCCAAGACAGAATTGGATCCAACCTCGCTTCGCAAGTATTTATAAATACGTTATAATATTCGGTGATTGTTATGTCGTAAAACAATTGATGATAAGTTGAGTAAAATGTCACTTAAGGTAAATCTAGAAAGATAACTTAGTTCACAAACTCAACAAAAAACTATCGGGAAATGTTTACTAATGTAAACCTCATTTTCGCACTTTATTTGTTTTTAATTTGTCTTTATCTACAAATAATCAAACATCAATCAGGCAACACATCTAAAACTTGGATACCAGTTTTCTGCAATGAGACTTTTGTACAAATACTGTTTTTTCGCCTAACAATTTGGAACCAAAATGTCGGAGCATTAGCCCGGCGGAGCGTGCCAACTGTCTCGCGTGATTGTTGTAAAAGTAACAGCAGGAACTACCAGTGTAATCATAGGAGCATTACGTAAGCTGTAAAAGTCTACCAAAAAGTGAGCTACATAGTGTACCTTTGTAAGAAAGGACAAGTGTCGGTGCTCCAAGAATGTTCTTAAATACTTTTGAAAAAGTGTCAAAAAAAAAGTGTGTTGAACCGAACAAGTGTTCTCAGAAGTGTTTTGAAAGTTGTTCCAAAAGTGTGCTGTAATGTGTTCGAAAATAGGAGACAAGTGTTCGGGCTCAAAAAGTATTCAAAACGTGTTTAAAAAGTGTCAGAAGATTTGTAGTGCATTTGCTTGCAACTTTAAGGAGAGTTCAAGAAGAACTTACTTTTTAGAAATTGTCTCACCTGTGTCAACCTCAGTCTTGGTCTAAATGGCTTGCTGATGACTCTGTATCTATCCACGGCAATGCAAGTCATTGTGAAGGTAGAGACATAAACTGATGTAACTTGTACCAAAGGCAGGAGGGAGCACATAAAGCTTCCAAATGGCCAATTATCAAGCAGTATTCGTGCAACGTTGAACGGAATATTGAGAACTGTCATAAGCAAATCAGAAACTGCCAAATTAGCAATGAATACATATGTTGCTCTTCGCATGCTGGCATATTGTATAACGATGCTGCAAACCAAAAGATTTCCAAACAGGCTTATAACAATGATAATACCATAGCAAACAACAATGAGAATTTCTCTAAATGTGAAATTTGATGTAGTTCTCAAGGAACCGAAATCTAAATCGTTAATGTTAAAGTCTAATGTGTTGTTTAGTGTTAGAAATAGTTTTTCCATTTTATTTCATGAGCAAGCAGATCGGTTTCTTTCTCTTGTATGCATAAAGTATTAATAAATGGGTTTGCAAAGAAAAACAGTTTCAGTGAACAAAAAGAAAACAACTCCAAGTGAAAGGGAACATTCGCAATTATTTTGTAAACAAATGTTTCTTCTTTTGAGTAATGAATGCACTTTACGAAGTTTTTCGGCATGAAAAAATTAAAAGGGAAGCAGAAAGGTTTTTGTGGTATGTATGTAGAAAAGAGGAACAGTGTACTCAAAACTCTAGGATTTCCATAAATCGAAAATGTAAAGGTTTTGCTTAAAACACCATAAGTTCAAAATCACCCAATGATACTTACATGTTACAATTTAATGCATATTTTCTGTTACATTTTTCTTTAAGTGATAGTACTTGTTTTTTTTTTTCTTTTTTTTTCAAAATACTTCAAACATTTTGTTCCTATTTGAGTTGTCTAATAAATTGTACAAAATGATAGAAACTGCTGTTTGATGAATGGTTTCGAACGCTCTAATGTTAACTTTTTGGATATCAAAGTAACTAAATATGATGCATTAAAATGTTGAGCCGATGAGTATGCTTCGTAAAAAAAATCATTATAGCTCACGAGTGATTTAAAATCTTACATTTTCTGTAGGCGATAAAAATGTAGTTATTTAGATAACAATCAAAATTCGTGAAGAAAACATAATGTAATTAAAAGACAAATTAACTATAACTCCAAAACAAAATCCTATTGGTAAGTGGGAATTTACTGAGGGTGTATAATAGTTTAATTTTAATTATCAAATTAGTTAATAGAAAATAAATTAGTGGAAAGAAACTCAACGTTTTATTCCAGCGTTATTGATCACGTTTTTGAGAAGCTCAAAAATTTTTTTTATATAGTTATACTTAATATTACATTACAAATAAAGATATTATCTATAATTTAAGAAGAAAGTGAACTGAGTAGGTGTTCTTACATTTGAGAAAGTAGGTTTTTGAAAACAGAGGGTTAATATATATATTTCATTATACCTGCGTCAAATTGGGAAATAAGTACTAAATCGAAATATGAGTCTTGAGAGGAAACTTTTACCGTATGGAGTAGTAAACGATTTGTTTAGGTATAAAAATGAAACGAATGAAAGTTTGAAAAACAGATAAAACCTCTATGAGAAAAACCAGAATTAGGAAAATTTTACGAAATATTCATAAGACGAAGCACCATAATCAACTTAACACATTATTACAAGAGAATATCTCCTAATTTGCTGCATGGCATGAGTTTATCAAGCAGCGTAGTAAATTAAAAATTAAAATTTTCGGAATGTATAACTTCGTGTAACCAATAAAAACTAGATCTGTTCAAATCAATCTAAGCATATTAATTTGAAACGAATGGCTTCGTGTCATATATAAAGACATGTTCTGATTAAATCATGCCTTTAAAAAGCTTATCTATTCAGAAGAGATACTACAAATGCTTCCAAAAAAAGTTTCGGATTAAGACGGCAAATTTTTTAAACAATCTGGAAGTGAAGAATGTAGCAAAAGAATTACGGAATGTGACAATTATTAGGAGAAGGAAATTTGTGGGGTTTTTTATGTGTTAAAGAGGTTTTCTTGGAAGTTGTCACTGCTCATTCACTTTTCTGAAACCAATTTTTTATTCCTTGCTCGATGCCAGTAAAAATAGGACCGCTTCCCTGGAAAAGAAAGAAAATATTTTAAAACATTGTCAGAATAGTACATACGAAATTATATTTTAACTATACATATCCATGGGTAGATTTATAAGGCCACAATGGGGGAGGAGCATTGCTTCCTAATCGGTTTGTGATATATTTTTTTAAACATTAATATTCGTTAATGTAACGATAGAATTAAAAAAACGTGCTAACCGTAGATTTTTTTATCGGAATTCCTTATCTGACAAAGTCTCTCTTATGTGATAAAAAGCAAAATTATTTTTTTAGACTATGACGTACACATTAGGCAAAATGATGATAAATGTTTTCTGTGTTTATGTCAAATTAGTAATAGGGCACAAATAAAAAGATATTACGGTTGATGTGGAAGAAATTTGTCTTGCATTATCTAAAAACTTATTTTAGGAAAATATTTTTTGGCAGAATAGTAAATATTTTTTGAAGAGAATATCATAGCCAACGTTACATCCAGCATAAAGTTATATCCAGCATAATTTATTAATTTTTTACTGTTAAAATTATTATTTTATTCCTATAATTATTTGTTTATTCATTACTAGCTGTGCACAGTCTGTCTCGAAAATACATGTTATGTCAAGTGACGCGTTTTCAACAATCAGACTTGAACAGAAAAAAAAAAAAAAGTCTACAAAATTTACCGACAGAATCATAATCAGAATCCCTAAAAATCTCCTTTAAAATTTGGACTTTAGCTCCTATTAATTCGTACTCGAACGAGAAAATTTCATACTTAAAAACACTCTCCTAAAAATCTTCAATACCCGAATTAATAAAGAGAACTACAGATAATAGGATGAATGAAATGATGGCAAGAGTCCCAAAACAGCATCAACACACCCTATAAATCCACATTAGGATTAGCAAAACTGTCCTCAAGCATAACCAGTGCAATCTCGACATTAGTCCTCCAAAAATCCTTGCTTCAGTGAGAAGAGCAGTCTTTAAAAATCTCCTTTAAAATTTCTACATTCTTTCTACATCACAGTAAAGACAACAATCCCCAGAAATTCTCATTAAACTGAGGACAATTGTTTCCTAAACTCCCTATTAAAAAAAACGAAAAACACTCCCTAAAATACCCTGTTATAATATTAAATGAGTATTAATAAGAAGATATTTCAATTGATGTGGTAGAAACTTTTCTTGCATTTACTTAAAGGTTTCCAGATAATCAAAATCTTCCTTATTTTCATCGCTTTATTTCTAGTACGAGGGCTGTTTTTTTTTATCAACTTCCGATGTAGTATAAAAATAAAACTAGTGAGAGTAATTAAATAAATTTATTATCAAAAGTTAGGTACATTATTAATTACTTTTCAACAATGGGTTTTCACGGCTTTTCTTGTAGCCTAACTTGCCAGTTATGATAGTGTATAATGCTGACCTTGAAATCTCAAGAAACTGATCGGATAGGTCCGTAATCGTAAACCTCCGATTGCTTCTTACAGTTTGGTCAACTCGAGCAACGAAGTCTTCGTTTGCGACTGACTTTCGTCCTTGGCCCCCTTCATGCCTTCATCATGTATGTCACGTCGTCCAACTTTAAATTTCCTACACCAATCACGCTCTGCACTGTCACTCATAAAGCTTTCACCGTATACTCGTTTCATTCTACGGTGAATTTCTGCTGCGGATAACCCTTCAGCTTGCAAATAAGCGACTTGTCGGGAGATTCTATCATGGTAGACATGTTTATGTGTCGCTAGATAAACTGATAATGGCGTTGGACGCCCGAAAACGAGTGAGGTTGTAGTGGGAGACGTGCGCAGTCGACTGCCTCGCATTGCTGGCCAATGTCGCTCGCCCTGCCGTCTAGAGGCACGATCGGAAGTTGAAAAAAAAAAACAACCCTCGTATTTCATGTCAGTAAACTATGCCTGTTGATGTTTTTAAAACGAACATTTCTAATGCTTAAATACAGTGCTTCAACGTATAAATACCACATCGGAGGAAAACTAAGAGGGAAAAAACTACACAGCACAAGATGTTCACAATTTCTTTCGTTCGAAGTTAAATACTTTTTAAGACCCTTGAAAACTTTAAACAATGAAATACATCGTGCATTTCCTAGGAAAAAACATATTTTATTTTTTAATCCTCACCGTTATTTATTCCGAAAACAAAGTTGAACTCGTTCTTTTGCAAGATCGTAAAAACGATTTTTAAGTATCCAGTTTCGATAACGTGACTTTGGCAATTTGCCTGCAAATGCCAAGTAAACGGAAAATTTTCGCTTCGCTTTTCGCTAACAACTTTATTTATAAATATTTCCAAAAGTTCTACAATTTTTCTTCTGCTATAGAAATTTCATTTTTAACCTTAAATATTTTTAGGTAAAGATCTTCAATATTCGTGTCTAAATGTTTTCTAAATATTTGTCAAACTTACATATAACGCATTAAAGTGGCTAAAGGAAACTATTCGTTTATGCTAATTTCGTACGTTCTACGTCACAACAGCAACACAATTTAAACTTTCACTTGCGGCAACCAATTGATTGTCTATGTATACGTGAAAAATTTTATTTTTTGTGAAAACGAAATTAAAAAGAAAGCAAACACAAAGTTGTATGTGCTTAGGTCACGCACTTAAGTCGCCCGCACCCCCTCCTTAATTGCGCATCATGTCCTGACAAAGTCACAATGACGTCACTGTGACTCACAACTGTCACAAGTTACTAAATGACGGCATTGTGAAGTTTTGCAGGAGGCAAAGGTCTCACAAGAGTGGTTTTAAACGTTGTTGCAACCATTTAAAAACGTTTATGAAACGTCTAAACGTTACATGTGCTATTTGGGTTCACTGCAAATTCATTGCGATAATTAATTTGTTGTCAGTCGCTTTGTGATGTTTAGAAGATAGCATTGCGACGACATTTTGTAGCATCGAGGTAGAGCATCAAGAACTTAGGTAACTGTGTGGGAAAGTTATTACGGTTAACGCCAATTTTAGCAAGATTACAGCAAATTCAGCACATAAATACAAGATGACCATTAATAAATGACCCTACTTTAAAGTTGCCTGGTGACGAAACTGTTGCTCAAAAATTAATGAAATTTTGTGCGGAAGACAAAAGGAGGGGATTTTTTTGAAGGAATAAAGTGAAATAGTTCAACATTTCACCGCCAAAGAGCATTTTTAGCAAATTGTGCACTTGCCATACATTAGGGATGGTAAAAAAATTGTTGCAACACAAGACAGTTAGCCAACACTCCCTTATTACTATACCCTATAATAACCCTTGCGCCCATCGCATTTGGCGCAAAAAGTGAACTGCTCATACAAGGTAATAATCCGGTAAACAGCGCCACCCAGTGACTATCCAAAGATGGCGTTGCCATGGCTATGGATCCAAATAATTTAAGCTAAATTACTTATTAGTTACTTTCTAAATTCTCCGCTAATGATTTCTAATATCTCCACAGAGGGCAGTATTAACTGTACATTTTTTGGGTACGTTTTTGCTCTTTATTAAAAACGATAAATCGAAAGGCATTTAGTATTACGGGGGCGTTGGTTCAACTTGATGCCCATCATTATCGGCGATCTTCTGGAATCGTAGGAATGCATGTGATACATTTAACTGCAGGGTGTTCTGGAAATGCTGTGAACATGTCGCGAAGAGCTGTCTTTAAGCTCAAATCAATTTCTTGTATTGTCATGGTTAGAGAGGTGTTTCAGTTTCCTTTAAAGTTACATGGATTGAAGTTTGCGGATGAGGAAGGCAACATATCACTATCATGGAAGCTGATGTCAAATTCTTCAGTGAAGTGATTTCTGAGGACGTTCTTAAGACAAAGACTAATAGTGTTCATCTGGTAAAATGATGAAAAGATGACGAAATATAAATAATGAATCAGCCGTTAGTATGTATTTCATTAAAAACGCCCTCTGGCGATGATTTTCTTTTTTTCGCAGAAACAAATTCTTATTCCTTCGTGATGGCCGGCAGAAAATTTCGTTAATTTCTAATTAAATGTTTACGTACTAGACAACTTCAAAACATGGTCTATGAAAAAAGCCACCCAGTAAATAAAAATGACAACCATTTGCAAAATTAATAACAAAACTCTGCCGCTAAGCTTATTTTCCTTAAAGGGTTAAATGAACAGTTTAGAGACTCAAAGCTTTGTGTCACTGTATAATGAAGCATTTATGCTACTATCGTTGAATTAATAATTTAACAGTCAAATTAGAGACTAGGAATGCAAATGAGTATCATTCGTTAAGGATATGTCGAGAAATCAAACGGCAGTGTTATATTCCAATGCACTGCCACTGTAAACTAGAACATAGTAATGTCACTTAAACTATTCATGTTTCGCAAAAGTTATCGCAAAACTGAATAATCTTTGAATGATTCAATCTGAAGTGGAAATCTCACGTGGTTCGAACAAGTGAGCTCTTGAACAATGGCATAAAGCTATTTTAAAATGTGATATACGACTGAAATTACTCTGAGTAACGTATTTTCGTTTAGAAATAGGTCAGAATTGTTTACTAAAGGCATTTAAATTGTTTTCGTTTTTAAAAACTATGAATACATAATGAATAGTTGTATGTGTTTTTTTTTTTTTTTTTTCCAAAGTGAAGCACCTCGAAGTAAATGGGTGTTGTTGTTGCTGCCGTGTCATAGTAATCATTAAGGTATGGTATGCCATTGCCTCGAGAGGTTGGACTTCTTTATTAACGTATAACATAATACTAATAATAAAGCTGGAAGTCAGTCTGGATCTCTGTCTGCCTGGATGTCTGGATCTCTGTGACGCGCTTAGCGCCTAGACCGTTCGGTCGATTTTCATGAAATTTGGCACAAAGTTAGTTTGTAGAATGGGGGTGTGCAGCTTGAAGCGATTTTTCTAATATTCGATTTTGTCCTTTTTCTATTCCAATTTTAGGAACATTTTACCCAGCAAATTATCATAACGTGGAATAGTTAATTACGGAATTATCATAACGTGGAACCGTAACCTGGGCGAGCAAATGAACATAGCCAATAGGGAAGTTGCAACCTATTAAATGTTCATATTTTGGCTATTGGATATTGTTAATTGACCCTCAAAACTAAAAAATTCACCATCGCCGAATTTTAAAACACCGTGGTTTATTTTTAATGATTTGACACATAAGACTCGTACTTGAATGCTAGGTTTTGACAGAAATCCTTTTCTTAACATAAGTCAAGCGGGTTTCTTTCTTTTTCTTTCTTTTTTTTTTCAGTACATTCAACATTTCCGATTCATAAAGTGCGATTTAATTTCTCAAAATACAGGAAAGTGTTCCTAAGAAACATTTAGTTAACATTTGCTTTTTGTTTATGTTTTTTTAACAGTATTTGATGCAGACATGCCTCGATGCATTTTAATGAAGAATATTTGAATTATTGGTTATTTTATACTGGCATTAATTCCTATTAGCAGGTGTATTTTTCCTTATTAGAAATATCTCTTTTCCCGACTTAAAAAAATATTTGAAGTCGACAATCCGTTCCATACAAATCAATATTTTCCATTAGAACCTAAAAAAAACCGTATGTGCTTTCAAAAAAAGAAATGATTGGAAAATCCTTGAGATAAAAACATCCTTAGAGAGAAAAAGGTTTTAAACCAAAGTATTATTTACTCACATCTTTTTACACGCATCAAATAAATCTTTAATTTGAAATCTCTAAAACGTTATTTATAAGAGCTTTTTTCGTTTTCCGAAGTTCAAGAGAGAAAATCCTTCGTTTGGATTCAGACTAGGATTTTCGGAGTAAACTTTTAGTGAAAGAAAAAGACATAACGAAATAATCTGCCAACTGATATATAGCTCCGCTGATATTTTTTAAAAAGACACTCGATGAACGATAACGTTTAGGCAAACATTAGAGAACACATATAGCATCAATCAATATTTTTATGAGAAATTGATGCACAGATAAGACATTTCCCTTTTAAACGACAAATCTCGTCTATGTTATCTCAATCATTACTTTCAACTTCAGAAGAAAAAATATCAAACTATGTCCAGCCAATAGCTAAAGTCATTCAACATAGGAAATGGAATACGTATTACAGTCATTTTTAAAACGAATTTATTTCTGAAATGATGAGTGGCGCACACACGATATGGTCTAATGGGTCCGGATCCCTCCCTTGGCCCTTAGGTTTTCTAATTGACTGTAACCCTATGTATGTAGTACGTATTTTATAATTTGTTGGTCGCTGTGAAATTATGTAATTCTTCATCTGCATGGATACAAGAGACTTGCCTGTGTTTGTATTTTGAGTTATGCACCTCCTCCATGTAACATGTTACATTATTAACGTATAAGATACCTCTGCCTCAAAGCAAGTAAATACTGTAACAAAACTTTGTAATCACATCTGGCATAAAAACACTGGCAAAAAAAGAGAAACACACACACACACACACACTAAGACGGTAATGCCGACTGCACGTCTTTTCCTATGGGGTCGGGTCGTGGTTGAACTGTCCCTGTAGCCCCATTTGCCCGAGTCATCTCGGGCATCGAAAACTCGTTAACTGCAAACGCGGTAGGCGCGGGGGGCTTCGGAATGCAATGAAAAGTATGTAGTACGTAAAATAATTTCAGGTAAAGGTAACAATCATTTCAGATTTAATAAATGAAAAAAAAAATTATATTTTCTCTCTTTCTTCCTCTACAAAATCGAACTGAATCTTTATACATAAATGGGTATGTCCGGGGTATGCTTTAAAACTACTGGACCAATATTAACAATTTTTTCACTATAGATAGCTACATTTCAGGAAGCAACATAGGCTATGATTTATTTCTAAAAAACTCAGTTAAAAAAGTTATGACGGAAAACAGTAAATTTCATGTAATTTCTCCGTCTATACTAATATTATAAAGAGATAAAGCGGATTTTTGTGTGTTTATATGTTCGAGGTAATCTCCGGAACTATTACAACTATTTAAAAAATTCTTTCCCCACATGAAAGGTGCATTCTTACTGAGTGACATAGGCTATAAAGTGTATATGTAGTACTTGTATATGTACTAGAAAGTACAAGAGATGAAAGATTTGTTGCCATTTTTCCCCCTCAAATATGAACAAGTAAAATTCATTTTTTTGTTTAAAAGGCTTTTTCTGTAATCGGGGGATTTAAAATGTTAACTTTTTGGTTGTTTCTCTGCAATCTGCGGCAAAATTTTACTGTTTTTTTTTTTTGGTTCAAGCCTGAGTGTTGAACTCGCGTCACTTGACATAACTTTTATTTTCGAGGTGGACCGTGCAAAGCCGGGCGACGCAGCTAGTTTGTACATATATTTTTTAACGACAATGTTGTCATTTCCAAGATATACGCCCGAGGATATTGTAGCTCAAATTCAAGCAAATGCAGATGGATGAAAAGAAAAAAAATAATAGTGAAGAGACGACAATGACATATGTAAAGAATTTGAAGCTAAATCACCTTTAACATAGTCAATGGATTTTGATGTACAGGAAAACTTGAACCGATTCTCGAAATCAGAGGTATAAGTGTCGATTTTTTTTTTCGGTGCACAAGATACGCAGATACAATCAAACAATAAGGCCTTTCAGAGCAAATTAACCAAAAATAATATTGTCAATAATGATAATAAGCAAATGTGTATATATTTTTTAAAATTTTCACAAACTAGTTTTTTACGAGCACTCGGTTATAGCGCAAATATCGCGGTGTTTCCGTGCTCGTGATAAGCAAGTTCGACTGTACTTATGCATACATTTAACTTTTTACGCAATACAGTTAACCCCATATGCAAAAAAAAAAGAGAGCCGGTTTTAAGTTTGACGTGTGCATTTGAGTATGGCTATGTAATGTGCCTGTATGTGGCTTTAAGTGCACGAATGCAAACTATATTGACACAGTGAAGCACAAATTGTTCTACTTTTATTTCTGAGCACTCACGGATTGCTATTATCCTAACTTGACCAAAGTTGATGTTGCTCTGTTTTTTTAGATTGCCATGACTTTACATTAAAAACAGAGGCAAGGGGATGTGTAAAATTGCGTTTTTTCAGGAAAAAACACTTATATAGATGAACTTAAACAGCAAAGCTTCATCTAAATACAAAAATACTTAACACTGTAAAGAATATTTATAATGAGTGTACTGGTGGACATTGGCCATAAAACCACTATTTCTTTATTTGTAGATATACTTCGTATTATCTGTTCTATAAAATCACTATTCATAATATAACGGTTGCAAATTTATTGATCATTTCCATTCCATTCAATTTGCAGAAGCAAGAAACGCAACGAGTAGGGTCCTATTGCAATTCGTGATTGCGAAAAACATAATTTGAATTTCAGACGTCAAAACTCAAAACGATTTTTCTTGTATCTTTTTGTTTTTGGTTTATTTGTTTTTTTACCTCTTTTGTAACCTCTATAAAAAGGTTTTTAATAAAGAAACGGTATTTTTTATCAAAAAAAAAAAGTTTACATCTTTCTTGAAAATATTCTTTTACGTCGTACGTTCTTATATCCTTTTTCCTCTCTCTTTTAAGAATGCATCAAAATAACACTCATAACGCCGTGTAAGCATTGTTATGAATTTTAGATAATTACTGTACTCATCAAACGAGTAAAGAATTCAAAGACGTAAAGCAAAAAAAAAAAATCGTAGCTTAGATTCAAAAATACCAATTTTTTAAAAAGTATGTTTTGTTTGCCTGATAAAAGCTTACGTGCAAGCAAAGACACAAAAAGGTAATTTTTGAACTGTGAAATATATTCGCTAGATGAAGAAATGTTTTTTTTTTTTTTTTTTTGACATTAAGAGAAAAAAAATAACTTTTCTGCATACTATAACTTTATCCTTTTTCCAAAGAGAATACCTTTTCAAATGTATTTTCGTTCATGGTTCTTCACATGCTGGAATATTTAATGAGCATTGCATACATTTTTGTTTTGTTTTTTGTCTGCTTAATGAGTTTTTATGCATAACTAATTTTGAAAACTTGGTAATGTCAACACAAAACGATGGAAAACCTCCAAAACCACGAAGCTACAAGCCTTAAATAAAGTTTTAAAAATACGACAGTGATTATGATAGTTAAGGCAATAAAAAACAAATAAACAATAATAAATGAATAATAATTTTTTAATTAAAATTATTTTGTCTTTACATTATTGAAAAAAGTTCATACGTTACGCAATCTTGCGTATGAATGCACATAACTTATTGTATGAATGTATATTTATTTATTTACTAGTGGTACCCGCATGGCTTTGCCCGTAGTCGAAAATTAAAAGGTCGTTTGTTCGCCTGTATATGCTTACAAATAATGGATGATGAATTTCTCGCCAATATGGCTATGTTAATTTCTCGTTCATGTTATGATAATTTACTCGTCCATGTTATGATAATTTACTCGTTCATGTTATGATAATTTACTCGTCCATGTTATGATAATTTACTCGTCCATGTTATGATAATTCGCTCTGTAAAATGCTCTTAAAATTGGAATAGAAAAAGAACAAAATTGAAGCATCGAAACATCGCTTCGAGGTGCTTATCTCTTTGCTACGAGCTAGGGGTGCGACATTGATGTCGATATTTTAGAAACATCGATGTTTTTGTTAAAACATCGATATTTTTAATATCGATGTTTAATTTTCGATGTTTTTGGAACATCGATGTTTTGGGTTCGATATTTTTTCGATGTTGATGCTTTTGTATTTTAGTTGAAAATTGTAAAAAAATTTCTCACAGAGAAGCGACCTCGATTAAAAAACATCAATGTTTCAAAACACCGATCTTCAAAATGAAAAAAAAAAAAAAAAAAAGGTATCCATTAATTGACTCAAAAATATTGAACTCCCTGAAACATCGACAAAAGAAGTATTGAAGCCCTATAGCTCTCAAATACAGATCTCATTTTCACACGTATGCTGCGAAATTATTCTTATTAAATTGAATTCATGATTTCAGGATCGGTATTTTCAACGCATTCGTCGGGTACGTATTCTTTTGTATTGCTTAAATTGCCAAATATGTATACATAATTTATTATTGGCTTTACTTAGAAATTTGCGAAATAATAGCTATAATTCAACGAATTGACGCAATGACAAAATAATTCACTAATCCACTAAGAAACATTTGTTAGAGATTATCATGTATGTATAATAGTAGTATATTCAAAAATGTAGTTCATACTATAGTGTAGTATATTCAAAAATGTATGTTATATAGTGATAAAAGATCGATGTTTTAAAACATCGATGTTTCAAAACATCGAGGTTTTGCCATCGATGTCGCACCTCTACTACGAACTAATTTTGTGCCAAATTTCATGAAAATCGGCCGAACGGTCTCGGCGCTTGCGCGTAACAGACATCCAGAGATCCAGACATACAGACTTTCAGCTTTATTATTAGTAAAGATGATTAAGTAATTGGCTAAATAGTGATTCAAGAAAATAGATTAGATAGTGCTACAGAAAATAGAAATTTGCCTCAATTCCATTCTTTCTTTCTTGTAGCGGAGTCTTATTTAAAGGGTGTAATGTTTTAAAGGTTGTCAGTATATAAATAAAAAATAAATGAATGCAATGAAACAGATGTATAGATTTACCGTGTTTTATGATTGAAAAAAAAACACTTATTTTTTCATCAAGTAATTTGTTATGTATGTAACTGGTGCTAAAAAATCAAAGTCGATAAAAAATACCATACGGTAAAAAAGATATTGTAACGCTAATTGCGATCTTTATTTTTAATATGTATACAAAAATAAAGAAAATAAATGTATTGGATGCGTTTTTTTTTTTTTTTTTGAACAATCACGATTGCTTATTGCTCTCATTGGATTGTTTTGAATTCCTATCATTTTATTTTCCCACCTTCACCTCCCTCTGCCAGCACCACCGTCGCGTCGGTCGGCCTCACGATGCTGCTCCTCTTGCGAAAAACGTCTCCAGGTTGCGTCTATATCCTACACACACACACGCATACACACCACGCCTACACACACATACACACACATACACACACTCATGCCTGCGCACAGACACAAACACACACTCCTACACACACTCATGCCTGCACACAGACACAAACACATATGCCTACATACACACACATGAAAGCCTACACACACACGCGCGTACACACACAGCACTGCATACACAACACACAGACGCATGCATGCATACACACACACGCGCACCCACACACATGCGCCTACACAAACACACACGCGCAGTCATACACACACACGCTCGTGATTGCGAAAAACATAATTTGAATTCAATATGCCAAACATTCAAAATAATGTATATATATTTTTTTTGACAACTAGTGTATTGAAATAAGATAAACAAAACTGATAAAAAGAACTTTATTTTGCCATTTTCTATTAAACATCTAAAATTCCAAAGTTTTAAGTTTTGCTTGAATTTTACTTACTTCTAATTTTAAAAATATTTTTGCAATCTCTTGACTGTTATTCTCACCTTTAGAACATGCTTTCTTCAGCATTGAGTGAATATGATTGTGCGTGTGAATGAAAAATTATTGAATGCATCATCTCTAACGGGTAAACTACCAGTAAAACTATTTATGGGGCGAACTAACAAGCAAATGAAGAACAACGGGAACCATTAGGTAATTAAGTTTGCTGCTGGCAAACACATTTTATTTTTTATCAATGATGTAATGTCCTTCATTAACTAATTATTTTTGTCATGCAAAGTACAGAATTTTAATCCGGGATAGAAAAAAAGCAATAATGGGTTTTGGCGAAATATATCCGGCGATGGTATTTGAATATCAGCCAAATTTTCGTGTTTGTTTGAACAATCTCTGCTTATTGCTTTCATTTGACCAAAGTTGATGTCCCTTTTATTTTATTTTTACATAATTATAAGTCAAAATCCTCTGGTTCTCGGGCTTCCGTGAGTATGTCCCTCTTGTGGGTGGTGGAGTCCACTTCCCCCGGATGCAATTTTATTTATGTTCGACCCTCTCGACTTCACACAATCCTTTTTAGACACCCAGCACCGTCATCGTCCAGTAAAATCTCAGTAAAGCGAATACCAGTATACCGAAAAATCCTTTCAAAGTAAATAAATGTTCAGTCCCATTTTAATTGCCATTACATTGCTTGAACTCCTTGACTATGAAACTCCTGATACAACGAACAAAATTGGTGGTCTGTTCAAGTTCACTGGAACGGGATTTTGCTGTATCTCACTGATAAAAATTAATTTCACTACTCAAAATATTACGGAGTAGTTTCATGTAGAGGAAAAGGGTGCACATGTGTTTAATTTCTTTTTATTCCGAAAAATATTATCAATTTCTCAACGCAAAAGTGTCTCCATGATTGAATACACTTTTCTTCGTGTCATGGATTTTTTTAAAAATTTACTTTATGGTATTTTTTAAAAACGCCTGCAGTTTCTTTTTATTAGAAGTTGTGAAGATATTTCGATAACTGGGGACTTGGCGCGATTGCCAATTTTGGGCAACAATCATCTGTTTTTCCCATTTATCAGCAAGGTCAAATTACATTAGCTCTTGGTCTTTGGCGTCCTCAAATGTTTCGACAATTAGGAAAATTGCTAAGACTCATCTCAAAATCTATCTGGAATGTCTTTGTTGTTCGGTATGTGGGGGTGGGGGACTGTCATAACATAGATCTCTTTGTTTAGATTTGCAAAGAAAAATACCTCTTGCGCAGGCGCTGGAGCCAAAAATTGACGCCAATGAAGAAAGATCGCCAGATTCCGAATTATCGAAATATCCCCATGTTTATTAATATTAATAACAATTGACAAATTTACAAACTGATTGTAGAAAGATAATACTTATAAATATTTACACATTTTTTAACACTTACAATATCTTCACTAATAATAATATTAAGGAGAGCTGCTATGGGAACTGTTCACTTGTGCCACTAGATGATGTGTTCACAAGTGCCCCATCGTCTACTTTAGAGCTAATTTGCAAAAATAAGGAATTTTTAATTTAATAAAAAATTTAACATTGTAATTAATTTAATTGAATTTTCATACAATGGTTCGTAATAGTTAGTTTTAGATTAGCAGTTAATTTTTAAAAATGTTATCAAGTGAAGAAGACTGATAAAAAAAATTTCCATGCCTGCGAAAACAAAGAAGTTGCCACCACAGATAGATAAAATGGCTCATTGCTCTAAATGTTTGTCCAAGAGGTACAACTGGTACGGTCCTTTATTGAGAATTTTTCCAGATTTTTTGCTTTTCCCCTATTCACTAAAAGAAAAAAAAGTGAAATATTTCTGCTTTAAAGAGATTTTGTTGTTTCTTAAAAAGAATGGAATACACTTAAGTAAGTGACGAAACATAAAGCAAAAAACATTTGTCATTTAATCCCTACATTTTGTTGAATTATTTATACGGAACCCTGGAGCGCAGAATTTCTAAACTTCTTCCTCATTAGATAATCGAGAAAAATCAGTATTTTTTGAAAAGCAAAATCTATCATGCACAGAAGAACGGCATGATAAAAACTATTATTTTCTTTCGTACAATAATCGGATTTCGTTGAGATGTTTGGTACTGATAAATTAACGAGTATTTCGTAGGGGGAAAAACTAGTTTTTCTAAACGTAAACTATCACTTTTGGAAAAATGCCCTGCAAAAGCCGCCTTTCACTTTTTTCATTCCGTTTAGCAATTATTCGTCTAGATCAGTAATCACTTAACGAGCTTATCATCACTTAATATATAAATACTTAACAGAAGAAGCGTAAACTATTGAGAAAGGATTTATTGAGAAAGGAAGCATTCTATTCTGAACGCGTTGTTAAGAAATAAATGTTTTTGTTTTTTAACAACACTGAATACGAGAAAAAAATGCAAGTTATTTTTATTTATTAAGCTGTTTAACAATTGCATGGAAAAACGGAAAAATTTTAGGAAACGTCTTATGAATTTGTTTGGTATTTTTAATGTTAAAAAGTTATGACGAACAAATTTATAGTCTTCGAAAAGGATACTACCAGAAAATTTCATAAAGAACATTAATTTTATTTTAGTGTTACTGGTCTTCTTCAAAAGAAACCTTTGCTTCAACAAAATTTAAAAACTGTAAAAAAAAAAAAAAAAAAAAATCCAGAACGTTTGCTGGAACATAATAGGCAGGTAAATTGCCAAATAACTACCAGTCACACTTCTGACAAAAAAAAAAAAAAAAAAAAGAAAAAAGAAGGAAAGTTACCTGCTAAAAGTCCGTAATTTTCCTAAAATTAAATTGGAATATTTCTGGAGAATTCAGAAAACTTTTCTATAAAAGCTATATTTTCGATATAAATCAGGTACAGTCAAACAAAAGTCATATATGTATACAGTAATAAGCTTGGCACCTTTCTGGTTAACCAGGAAATCTCCTAAAGCAAATATTGCCGAAGCTAAGGCAGAATTACAAGCAAACACAGAACGACTTATTTGATTGACTGTAATTCTCACAAAGCAGTAATATCCAGAAATAGCATTTTACCCGTGTTTGGGTCTCGGATCAGTCTAGTGGGAGTGGGGGGGGGCTAACTGAATTGAAGCCGAAACTCTTAATAAAGTAGCTGAATATATTTTTACAATAATAGCTATTTTTTCCCACAACAGTTATAAATATGCTTAATGAAAGTTGTAGTGGTTCAGAAAACGTTTTCACAAAAATACTCGTTTCTACAGAAAACTGGTGAAAACCCATGAAGTCTCTTAGCGTGGTAAAGAAATAATCTGTGGCAATGCGAAATTTTCTTACAGTTAAATGATAAACAATATTGTATGGGAAGTCACGTAACTGCTGTTTGAATACCCCTTAGAGCCCATAAAATATGATGCCATATGGATGAATGCACACCACCGAACTCCACGTATTGTCAAAAATAAGTTTCCTCTTGACTGGGTTATTATTTTCTCAAGCTACATCAGCATAAAAATGAGAAATGCCTACTAGTAGAAAAATTTATTTTTATTTAATCTCGCTAACTGTACAACATGCTAAAGGTCTAAGTTTCCTGTCATGTAGTTGGCTGGTTTTCATAGTTACAACTCGTAACCACTGTTGGTATATGTTTTTTTATAGATTGACAAAATCTGGCACACATATTTTTAGATTTTCAACTGTTCAACGTACGGGTATCCTGAAATAAACTGATTTCAAAAATTTAAAACAGGAAAACTGCTAATGATAAAAAACAAATTCTTGCAGAAAACTCTTGTGATGGGCCGTAAGTTTCTCTCTCCCCCCCCCAATTCCAAGTTTTAGTTCAAAACTTGTTCAATAGATGGTGCTGTAGATTGTAAGCCTTTAAGTCAAGAAAGAAGGATTGAAATTCACCGATTTTTCCTTCGATTGCGACATGTGGTTGAAGTTGTCGGCATTTTGGAAATACTGTTGTGTAGTTTTGTTTATTAAAAACATTTTTCGAAAAACCATAAAGTATTTTTCTACCTTTCTTTGATTTACGGTCTGCAGCACCATCTGTTGGAAAATTCTGGAAATGAAATTTGGAACTCTGGGGAATAAAACTTATGGCCCACCACATGAATTTTCTGCAGGAATTACTTTTTTTTTTTATCATTAACCGTTTTCATGTTATAAATTTTTGAAAACAGTCAGTCTATTTCAGGACACCCTGTATATTCTTTAACAAAAAGAAATAGAAAAACAACGGAGACAGGCAAAGGGTTTACTTGTAACCCCGAAACATGGATATGTAACTAACTTGCAAATTTGTGCCAATGAACAGTGTTTAATATCTTTATTTAGTTCTAACACTCTATTTCTATTACGTAAATGAAAGTCTCTGACCATAATTACGTTTGTAATTACGATTACAAACGTTTGTACAATAATTACGTTTGTATATTTAAGTCATACACATTCTGCTAAAATTCGTTCAATAACAAGATAAGCGTTTGATGCCTAGCCTAAATATATCTTCCGTTTCCGCAAAAACTAGACAAATTCGATAAATCATGCTTTAAATAGACTTGAATATGTTATCTTCAGAGGGAAATTAAATGAATAGGGCAGTCTGAATCATATGAAAATACGCGTAAAACGTCACTAATATGTTAAAAGCAGATTTTAATGGTCATAAATAAATATAATCATTAATTTAATGACAAATATATTTAAAATAAAAGTCATATTGAGCAGAATGTTTCCTCAGGGATTATAATATAGTCTTCTATACATGAATTTAAAAAAAAAATATGCCCATAAAACACATAAGCACATCTAATTTAAATTAAGTACAAAACCAAATTATTCAGCAATGTTTGCAATTGAATAAGAACAACAGAATGCAAATTTATTAATGACTATGTTAACTTCTTAAAGAATATTTCCCTTGCGGGCTGCAGTATCCACATTTAAAACATATGAAAAAAACAATTTTTTTAAATATTTTGTTTAAAATCGGATTTTGATGCTCTTCCTTGCTAAACTACTGAACCAAAGTTGGTTTACAAAGTTTGTGCATGGTGGTAGGTGGTAGTGGCTTATAAATGATGTAACTAATGGCGGCACACCTTTAAAATATAAAAATTGTGAATACAATTTCTCAATCTTTCACTTTAAACTTCTTGATTTGGATTAAGAACACAAACCAAGAAACAGAACTTCGTTCATCTTCAGCATATATTGTGTTAAGTATTTGAAAATAAATGACGAACATGTGACATAATTAAATAAGGTGTTTATTTGTATCTGTATGGCATGCATCCTGGAAAAACAGCAAGACCAAGAAATAATATTATAAAATTCTCTTTTTCTTTCATACATTACTGCGTCACCAATGTGAGCAATATCTAGAATTTTGCTGGGAAAGACCTTTTCATTCCACTATAGTTAGTTTTTAATTTCTAAATATACTCTTATGGAGAAGGACACTTGTAATCTCAAAAGGAACGGTTAATGTTCATATAATAGGTGGAGAAATTGCTTCTTAATCGTGCACGTACGGTGCCCGACTAACAAAAAACAGTATATCTCATGGAAGAGAGTATATCTAGTGAAATATTACATGAAACATTCCTTTTCTTTTTCATTTTCTTCTTTATCTGCAAACACTCCAGATTTGTGTCCCACAAAAATAAATCCCTTTACAATGACATTTAAAAATCCAAATAGGTTAATTTCATTGATTAGCATCAAGCTAGCTGACAGTAGTCGCGCATTTAATACCACGGCTGCGGAGTTGGAGTCACAGTTCAAGAGTTGAAATTGAACTGATTTTGGGATTAAAAATTGGAATCGCGAGTCAAATTTTGAAGTTCCAAAAGAGGAAGTCGATATTTTTTCCCCTCTAGGGAAATTTTCCGTCAATGATCCACATAACACTTTTGACCTTGTTTAGGAAGTAGCTCAGGCCCAAAAATTATATTGACGATAGGAATGATTGCTCAGTACATTTATCCTTTAATAAAAGTATTCGCTTTTATAGTCAATAAAAAATAAAAAGTAAAAAGAAATATTTTTGTATGTAATCCCCATTCATGGGAACCAATTGCTATGGATGGACATTGAGTTTCCATTGACGGCCCACATTCTAATAAGAAAATCAAATTATTTTTTAATCACAGGAGAAACATAAAACCCATCAGGACCACACCGCGCTCACCACTTGATATTTTCTAACATGTAACTTATTCTTAGCTGAAACTTCATATGGTCTCTTTTGAAGAAATGAGAGTCCTGTTTCATCCCAGTTCAAAAATTTTGATCCACAAAGAATTTACTTGACGACAAGAATTTTGCTATAGCACGTTGCATGCCCTCAGTTATCCACTGATTTTATTTCACTCATTTTGGCATTTTTCTCGAACAACAAACGTACTTGAAACTGTATTAAAATTTACTTTAACAAATACTGAATCGACTACACAAGTTTTTAATTTGAAAATGTAATAACTGAGAGGAGTTTCCAAAACTTATTTTTAAAATATTTTTTCATCATTATCACTATGATTTTAAAAGATTGATTAATTATTAGAGATAATTGAGTTGGAACTTTTATAGCATTTGTAAGATTCCATGAATGAACCACTTTGATAGCTGGTTCATTCATAGAAACACCTAGTGGTTCAATGATAGCAACTGTGTCATTTTAAATGTTCTCATAGTTCTGACCGCTGTGACGATTCATGATGAAACTTTAAATATGGGGAACTGTACTTAAAAATGCACTCTTTCAAATCAATGTTCCCATTTAATTGTTCAGTAATATTCAAAGCGTGTAAAAACAAAATTAAATGAGCAGTAGAAATCCTATTACAACGGTTAACAATATTGTAACGGATCCGGCGAGACTTCCAACTTTCTTGAAAAGACGACACAGTTCTTGATAAAAACACAGGAGCTTTATTTACACTATGTACAGGAGAAATCGTTAACAACTGCTAAATTAATCATCAGCAATTAAACAAATATCACTCAACACCGTAAACTCAACGGTTACACACGTATTTACTTCCAAAGACGAAAACAACACAGCGAAATGCCTCGCAATAAACAGAGCTAATACACTCTCAGTACAAATTCTCAATTGAAACTAACTTTTTATCCAGCGTAACAGCTGATATACACACCGAAAAGAGAGCTCTCAAATATTCCACAAGATTCGAAATGCTTCTCGAAAATAGTAGACAGTTATTTTATTTCTTCTTTTTATTCATTCACGAATCTTATCAATGAAAAATAGATAACGGACTCTGACTCCGAAAAATTTAGAACCTTCGACAGCGACACTTTAACCTCAAAATCACTCCGGCTCTGACAGCACTTCGAGAGTTACGGACTTAGGGGAAGGTTGCCGTCAAAACCGGTTCCATATGACTGGTCTTCGAAGATATTTTCCCCACCAGAGCTTTCTCATGCACTAAATCAGTTTCAGTGTCTTCTTTTGCCTCAAAACAGTCCAATGCAGAATCGTCAAGAAGCTTGAATCAATACATCATATTGTTACAAATTCTGTAAATAGTAGTTCCCATTTAATTGTTCAGTAATATTCAAAGCGTGTTAAAACAAAATTAAATGAACAGTAGAAATCTTATTTCAACGGTTAACAATATTGTAACGGATCCTGCAAGACTTCCAACTTTCTTGGAAGGACGACACAGTTCTTTTTTAAAACACAGGAGCTTTATTTACACTATGTACAGGAGAAATCGTTAACAACTGCTAAATTAATCATCAGCAATTAAACAAATATCACTCAACACCGTAAACTCAACGGTTACACACGTATTTACTTCCAAATACGAAAACAACACAGCGAAATGCCTCGCAATAAGCAGAGCTAATACACTCTCAGTACAAATTCTCAATTGAAACTAACTTTTTATCCAGCGTAACGGCTGATATACACACCGAAAAGAGAGCTCTCAAATATTCCACAAGATTCGAAATGCTTCTCGAAAGTAGTAGACCGTTATTTTATTTCTTCTTTTTATTCATTCACGAATCTTATCACTGAAAAATAGGGGTACCATATAATTCAATCGAATGGATAGGGGCTGTGTATTCATTACGGGAAACTATTTACAGGTTACGTTACTACAATAATTACTATTTACAGAATTTGTAACAATATGATGTATTGATTCAAGCTTCTTGACGATTCTGCATTGGACTGTTTTGAGGCAAAAGAAGACACTGAAACTGATTTAGTGCATGAGAAAGTTCTGGTGGGGAAAATATCTTCGAAGTCCAGTCATATGGAACCGGTTTTGACGGCAACCTCCCCTTAAGTCCGTAACTCTCGAAGTGCTGTCAGAGCCGGAATGATTTTGGGGTTAAAGTGTCGCAGTCGAAGGTTCGAAAATTTTCGGAGTCAGAGTAAGACTGATTTTTGCGTTAAAAAGTCAGGGACCAAAGACTCTAAAATCTAAGGAGTTGGTCATTTTCCTTCCGCCTCTGCAGTCCTGATTTATACTGACATATAAATCACAAAATATTACTTTTTTGGCATGTATATTTTTCTTCGAGGTGTACCGAACGACGAAAGGAAAACGAAAACGGATCTAATAAAAATTTATGCTTTCCAAACAGAATGGGGTTATTTCTTTCAGTCAAAAGTACTACTTTTAGTCACTGAAATTGATCGAATAAGCAAAAAAAAAAAAAAAAAAAAAAAGAAAGAAAATTAATTTGAATTCTGAAATTTTGAATCCAAATTATGTTTTTCGCAATCACGAACTGAGGCAGGACCCTACTCATTGGAGTTATTGTTTCTAGAAACGGCTCCTGTCCCCCCCCCCAAGCCTGCCTCTCCTCCTGGGTGGTTACGTGTGCATAGTTGTGTGTGTGCATAGACCTATGTGTATGCACGTAGGCGTGTGTGTGTATTTGTGTGAAGTCGTGTGTGTGTGTGTATGTGTGTGAACGTGTGTGTGTGTAGGACATGGACGCCTCCGACCAGGAGATCGGATAGCTCAAAACCGGAGCGGCCGCGCCGCAGCAGAGGACGGTGGGCAGTGGTGCTGCAAAGGCTTCTGGTCCAAGTTGAAAAAGGCACGGACACCAAAAGCGGTCAAATGAGAACAATAAGCAATCGTGATTGCTCAAAAAAAACCATGGAAGAAGAATAAAAACTTTCATTTCCCCAACGCTTAATTTTTAATTAATTTTTTTAAATGCCTGATTTTGAAAATAAAGCGGGGTCTTTATGACGTCACAAATGATATACTTTGGCTCATCTGTCTACCACGTTTCCAAGTTATGATATAATCAAGAAGCGAATTAAATATTGCGCTCTACGTTTGCTATTAACCATATCGTTGCCAACACATGTAAGTAAAGAAACGAATCAAATATTGCGCTTTGTAAATGGCATCAGTGAATGGCATTTCATCATTTGTGATGTCATCGGCAGAAGCGTAAACAATGAAAGCGCACCGATTGAAGTATTTTTTAAAAATATTAAACTTTGTCAAATTATTTAAAAAATGGTCAGATCTTATGTTTTTAAGCATGCTCTTTCAGAAAAAAAATACTTTTAAAATTTCGGAAACGACCCCATTTCATAAAAAAGACTTTAAATTCTTCAGAATTAGTAGCAAAACTTTTAGTAATGAAATTTATAGACCAAAAATTCTTTCATGTTGCTTACGTTGAATAGTACTTAATTAACACGAAGTTCCTTTATTTACTGCTGCTACTCAATCTTTTGCACCACTTTTTTTTTTTTTTTTGTCTCGCGCGACATCTGCTAAGAACTTCTCTGGAGCTATCTATCTCTTTGTTTCTCCAGCCATCTGTTGTGGACATAGTACATGTATTTCAACGAGTGGAAAGAAAAAAAAACTCCCCGCAGAGATCGCCCATAGTGAATGGAGAGCATTTAGATAATTATGTAAATTCTGTTTGGTCCTTCTCTGAAAAGTGAAATAAATTACGCAGTCTTCTGTGTTAAAAAAAAGCTGAGAACTTTAATTAAATCGTTCGATTCAGAAACTAGTCAACCGTCAGATTTTCTAATTTCAAGATTTGTTCTCTCTCTCTCTCTTTTAGCTTCAAGTCTAATTGTTTGAAATCGATACTCTAATACTTTTTACTAGAAGAAGTCAACTTAACTTTATATAACTGTCAGTATCAATGATGAAAAGATTGTAATCAATGTCGAAAAAAAAATGTACATTTTTTTTTTGTTTTAAATTTCAAAACTTGGCGCTTGACCTGTTTCTGAAATAATTCATCCACCTTTTTGAGCACTTGAATCAGAACTTCTCTTCACCGTTTGTATACGAACAAAATTTTTTTTTTTTTTTTGAACTTTTTCTAACGAGTTTTGAGTGGATGTTCTGCGTGGCTGTGTTGTAAAAGCTTCGCTTCATGTGCCGCAGTTCATGGGTTCAAATCCCACCGATGCCTTGGGTGTTCTTTAAGTCATCTATTTTGTACTGCCGTGTGCAGGTAAAGGGCAGTAACTGCAAAATTTTCATTTTTCATTTTTTTACATTTTTGACATCTATTGTACGTTATCTTTATCGTACAAGCTCGCTTATTTGGTTTCCGCTGAAAAAAAGGCGCGAAGAAAAACGTCTAATTTCAACATTTCCCTATTGTTAGTATTGATTCCACCACACATTTCTTCAAATATCTCGAAAACTCATTTCTGCAGATACTGCCGTTTACCTGCAAACGACAGTGTAAATCAAAAGATGAATAAAAACATTGAACATCGTTTTGAATTATGGGAGGTGAAAGCTTCTACTATGAGAATAACAAAAAACCTCTATGTTGTTAAATCAAATGAAATCAATTTGGGAGGGAAACGAAGCGGTAAGGTAAATAATGGTGTTAGCTGTAGAAACAGCTGCTATGCAAATAGATTAAAAACCCTGTAAATCCTAAATTAAATATGTGGGAGAGAAGTGGTTACAGGGAGACAATAGCAATTTATTTTCTCTTTAGATACTTCCAGCCTAGTTAAACTTTCGAAAAGTCAAGTCGACATACGTCAAACAATATTATGGAAAAAAGTTTGCTTTCAAGTATCATGTAATAAAAATAATTACGTCATTACAGTTTGAACCCATCTAAATAAAATGTCTCCATTGTTTATTGCACTGTTGCTAAACCGTTAGATAAACTTTACAGACCGGTATTATTAACCTTACATTAATCTAATTATTTATTTAATCTTATAACTAACCCCCATGTTAGCAATAGAATAATGGTGTTAATTTTCTTTGTCCCACAATGGAAGCTATTGATTTTATATTTTGCTATGATGTAACAGTTAAAGAGGAATAGTGAGAAACCGTTAACTCGATGCTCACTGCTTTCATGGCACTTTTATATTAAAAGTAGAAAACTTTTGAATTTATTTTAATTACAGCAACTCTGTTTATGCAAATAGTAAGAAAAGAACTTTGAAAACCCTGCACTAAGAAAATAAGGATGTTAGAATGAAATTATGACTTTTTTAGCAATATAATATCACCTAAATATTTTCATTTCGTACTTGTTTTATTTAATCGATTTTTTTCTCAATGTTATAGTAGCTATCCACATTTCAAAATTTCAACATGTCTGGAAAAAAGAAAGACAGATAATCTATTTTGGAGATTTTCTGAAACAGACAGGTGAGAAGCCGTTGTACTAGTTATAGACATTGCCACAGTGAAAACATTCGGTCCTTATCAAATGTTACATCACACAATGACACTTTAAGCAGATTTACTAATCAAGAAACATCTAAATTATTATATCTCAGTCTGAAACAAATATGCGGTAGATATCGCTTCTGTGTATCAAGACGTCATGAAATTTTCCTTACCGAAGGCAAAAAGCTCATACCGAATACAAACGCCCAACAGTCATTGCAATTTTTCCAGATAAGTTTCGATTCTTTCCAAGTTTAATAGTTCAAAAAATGGTCGTCCCTCGCTACTTCGCGCTTCGACTTTCGCGGTTTTTTCGTTTCTTTTTTCTTTTCAATTACAGCAAAGAGCCTTTTTTTATGTTCTCGTGTAAACTTTTTCTCATAAGAGAATTACAAGTTATGCCTTTTAAGTAAGGTAAGCTCTTCTTATGGACTGTAGTTGTACTAGTTGAGAGAGTGGAGGTTTAAAATCGCCGAAGAAAGTTCATCTCAATCTAACCTTAAACGCTAACTGCAAAGTATCACTGTATTATTACTAGGGGATAAATACATCTCTAATAGTGTTCAACAACGTACTACTAGCTTTTTAAGCTGTATGCGTAATACCTTTGATGAGGATAGAGGAAGAAAGGGGGCACATACGGTCACTAACTGGAAATTAATTCATCATTGAACAAGTTGAAGTTGAGCTATTTTCATAGGTTAGTAGTAGTATGTAAGAACTGCATGTGTGTGTGTGTGTACTTTGTTTCCCAATATAATTAATGTGATATCGATTCCATCTAATATATCTCGTTTTCTCATATTTTGTGCAATATATTAAGTAATACAAATGTAATGTTGGATAAGGGTGCTGTTTTATGTCTAGGGGCTCTATGTTAAAAATCTATTTAAATTGTCGTCAGTGGGTTTTATGCCCTCTAATTAGGAAAATATTCGGTTAATAAATACAGAATCCTACTTCGCGGAAATTCAGTTATCGCGGTGAAATCTGGAACGAATTAACCGCGATAAACGAGGGTTAACCTATGGCTTTCACTGCTCACACTTACTGGGGGAACAGTGAAACAAAGTTGCTTTTCGTTAATATTTTTTTGTTTGTGTGGATTCGTAGTTTTCTTATATAAACTTTTATAGAACTTATTACAGCGACAAATATTGTACCATTTGAAAGAAATAGAATTCTGGGATTTATAATAATAAAAAATGTAATTGAATTTTCATGCCTCACTATACTCACTCTTCCCCTACTGTCCGGAAATTAATAGTGATAAATTTAATATAAATTATCCTATGTTGGTGACATTTTGTGATTGCGCAGAAAATTTTATGAAAGAAGCCCTGACACGAAACCTGAAGATATATATACTTCTCATTGGATGTCGCAAGATTAAAGTCTAGATGAGATAACAAATGATTACCCCTTGCAATGACAGGTTAAGTATGCAAAACCCTCTAAATTTATTTCTCTAGTTTTCTCATCAGAAAATAACTCAGGCTTTGGAGGAAACTATACTTTGATTTAGGAACAGAGTTTTATACTAAAATGCAAAGGACGGAAATAAATATGGTTGCTTACTCAATCCAACCGCAAATGTGTCAAAACATTACTCCATCCATCAATCATCTTTTCTAATGGATTATTCAATGCTTTCAAAAAATATCGCTGACATCATATCAGAACTTTTGACATTTTGATGCAGTTTAACTTTTTTACGTAAATGCTTTTGTAGTGGTATAAGAAAAAATATTATTTTACTTGAAGGGAGCCTTTATTTTACTCATATTTTACAAAATAATGTGTTTTGTTGTTTATTTCAGAAACTAGCTAAACTCAAAAATCATGCATGCTATTTACTACATATGTGTCATGACATTGTCGTATTTCTCAATCAAGACTTACGCTACGTTGAATGTTTGGATTGTTTAGCTTATAAATACTTTCGAGGGAAGGTAAAATGTAGTAACTGCACCCCCTCCCCCCTTTTGGCATTTTTGTCATTTATTGTATTCTAATTTTATTGTACAAGTTCTCACGTTTTGTTTTCGCTGAAAAAAAAGAGAGCGAAAAATGCCTAAATCTAACATTTCAATATTGTTAGTATTGAATCCCAAACGTATTTCTTCAAGTGTCACGAAAACGAATTTCTGCAGATACTGGCGATCACATGCGTGTTTTTTGGAGAATATTTTGCTCCTCGTGCTATATATATATATATATATATATATATATATATATATATATATATATATATATAACATTTTTCAAGTTGCTTAAGTTAAAAATATTTCATTCTTTTTTTTTTTTTTCAATATTGCAAGAAATTTTTCCCATAGAAGGCAATTTTTGTTTTCATGTGATTTTACCGGAATGAAAAAATACTTTTGATTTCAGAAATCTATATTTAACACCCCCCCCCCCAAAAAAAAAAAGATTCAGCGAAAACAACATAAAAAGAATATTACATTTAAGCACAATATCTATTTTATAAGCACATGCTATAAAAACCTAGAATAACACATGAATGAAAATATTCTTTTCATAATTTTAACGAGAAAAATTAGTTAAAGTAATATAATAGGGTTAACCTTTCGATAAAGTTGCATGCCAGCTATGACAGAGCTTGTTTTTTTTTTCTTTTGTGTATAAGATTGTAATTCAACGCATTTATAAGGACGATCACGTCCGGGTCACCATCATGGGACGTACGTATGTGGTCGTGATGAGAGAAAGCCTTTGTGATAGTATCCGAGTGCTGAACCGCTAAATTAAAAAGACCTCACAACTCGAGGACAAAGTTGGATTATGTGCTCTCTAAGTACACGCAAAAGAGAAGAAACTTTCTCAAAATGCGATTTCCTTATGAATCATGTTCAAAAGTAATACATCCTCTTATATATAATAGCCGATGATCGAGTAACTCGAGTGTTTCAACAATGAAACTCGCGCCACTGCGTGGTAATTTTGATAATCTGTTTTGGTAATGTTTAACATGCTGGGAAAGGCTTTATTGTGACAAGGCTTAACTGAATCCGGTAACTTAACTGTTTTACTGGTAAGACTGTCATTTCATAGGAATAAAGAAACGAAAAAATGGTCAACAATAACCGCTACCTACTGGAGCTTAGGGTTCATCCACTGGAGTTATGGTTACAATTTCAATTATCAAAATATCATCAAACAGGCAATGACATCGTTCAAATGTAGAAGCAATTTTCACCCGTCATACCTTGACGGGCGACTTTCTAGTAAAATAATAATAATGATTACAAAAACTGGAACTTTCTAAAAATGCGCGAACTTGATTTTTTTTACAACTTACCGTATTAAGTCTTTTTTTGAAGAGTAACGAAATGATAAAGATAAAAAAATGGACCAGTTATCATTCGTTCCATACAAGTAGAATCCGCCATTCAGCGAGGAAACAGTAAATGTGGCAAATGTTGATACTAAAATAACAACCCCTTAAGATTATTTTCGATATCACTTCCCGTGAAATAAAGTAAATTAGGTTCTTTTCTTACCAGCCTAAAAGTCAACCTCCAATTTCAATTTTTTGCGAGTTGAATGTAAAATAGGAAATTAAATAAACATTTATAAGATTTCACGTTCCTCTTTGAGGATGTGTTTCGTCAAGCAAGATAACACAAATTTGAAATAGAAATGTATTTTGAAGCAAAGCTCACTTTATTTGTTTTATTCAAAGTAGCACTGAAACGGTAAAAAAATAAAGTCCGTTTTTATCAAATACAACGATTTTTCAATAAGGACATTTGTAAGAAGCTTATGGTTAGTTACTATGAAGATGTTTGGTTTCTTATTAAATTCAGCTTAATACTAATATTTTTTTCCGGGAATTGCCGCCTGAATTCTGAACAAAATTCGTTTTCAATTTAAACACGTGAATTAAAAAACCCACATAGATTTGCATAAAACAAATTTCTCGGAACTTTGCCGATGGAAGACGTGTTTAAACTATTATTTTTTTTTAAACAGACGATAATTGCCAAATTTCTTCAAAGGTATTTCCTCAAAGCAGCGGTTTGGAGCGAAATTGAATTAAAAACTTTCGGAATTTAGGAGAAAGCGACAATCTTTACAAAAGTACACATTAGGTTACTTTAACTTTCAAAAAAAAAAAAAAAAAAGACAGAAAAAAAATTAAAATCTTTAAATCTTTGCCTGTTTTAATACTATTAGCTTTTCTATTTTTTCTTGGTATTCTCTTAATGGGTTTTAAAAGATTACAGTTGGGCAAACAAAACCTAGAAGCGTCGTAATACTATAAGTAGGATTTGCGTAGCCTTCACATTGCTGCAAGTTAGGTTCGTCCCAACTATAAAGATATATCAGTAAAATATGTAAGAGAGGCACTGCTAGGAGAAAGCGACAATCTTTACAAAAGTACACATTAGGTTACTTTAACTTTCAAAAAAATAAAAAAAAGACCAAAAAAAAAAAATTAAAATCTTTAAATCTTTGCCTGTTTTAATACTATTAGCTTTTCTATTTTTTCTTGGTGTTCTCTTAATGGTTTTTAAAAGACTACAGTTGGGCAAACAAAACCTAGAAGCGTCATAATACTATAAGTAGGATTTGCGTAGCCTTCACATTGCTGCAAGTTAGGTTCGTCCCAATTATAAAGATATATCAGTGAAATATGTAAGAGAGGCACTGTTACTGCTGTTTAAAATTATCATATGTTGTGTTTTAAATTTACCATTTATAAGTTTATTATCGTCGGCTTTTTTTTTTTTTAACATTTCTTAGTATTATTTAATTTAATTGTCATCTGAGCTATTTATTATTTTTTTTTGTAATAACAACGATAAAATAATCTAGGATATCAAATGTTATGTATATATATATATATATATATATATATATATATATATATATATATATATATATATATACAGAAGTCAGAAACAAGAGGATTTTGAAATCCTAAACCAGAATATAAGGTTACGATAAAACTTAAGGCACGAAATAGCATGTCGATTACAACAAAAAAGCAAATTTTATGGTTGTGAGAGCAAAGTTTGTGGAAAATTTCTCATAGTTTGCGTGCTCTTATAATGCTGTTTAAAAACGAAACCTTAAACGGCAGAGCATTTTACTCTGCACCACAGCTGTTGAGATATTTTTATCAAAAAACTTCTCTTTGAAATTCCTAAAGTAAACACGTGCACAGTTATTAAGTTCTGCCAAAAAATATTAAATTTCTACCATCCCTGGCGTGTTATAAAACTAGTAAAGTTCAGTTTTACTTACTTATAGTTTCTTCAACATAAAACATAATTATGAAAAGTTTTTTTTTTCTTTTTTCATTTTGTGATTTTCTTTAAAAAAATTTAGGAATGTGTTTACAATAAGAGCAGCAAAAAACAATAATAAGAACTCTACATGTCGCTGCATTCAAAACATTGCAATACGTCAAAAAAAGACATACATGCATATATGCATACGACCCGACATACTATTACGTACCCTAAGTTTTATCGTAATATTATGTTCTGTTCAGTAAGTTACCGCCCTAAAGGTAACAGCGTAAAGGGCGGTAACTTACTGAATATACCAGCCTTGCCTTCAATTTTTGTGTTGAACCGAACCACTGCTTCGGTCACTCGTCTGGTCAGTGGTAATTCTGTATTAGCTACCAGTTTGTTTGGCACTCTTGGCTTCCTTAAGAGGTTTTCCACCTCCGGCTCAGTCACTACTATGCCGGGCTGATGAGCGCTAATAAACACGAGACTGCAGTCCTCGGCTGGAATTAACTGACCTGGCGGTGTATTTTCATGTATTATGTTCTGATTTAGAATTTCCAAAAACTGCAAAGCTGTACAGCAAATTTATTTCCTCTTCGTTATCCAATCTAATATAAGGTAAGTCGGGGGAAGATGCAAGTTGGGGGAGGACGCTAATTAGTTCTTCATGCGTTGTTAGTTGGTAATACTGAGACACTTGTGTGAAGTGTCAGGTCAGACATCGGGTTTGGCTTGGCCATTTGTTTGAATTCATCGTCGAATCAGCGCTATTTTGATCGTGAGCATTTAACGTGGTGAGTACAACTTTTATAATATTTCGTTCCTCATACTTAAAGCTCATGAACGTATTTGTTATTTTCAATAAGATATTAGTAATATAAGTGAGTTACACTTTACGTTACAAACACGATGCATGTAGAAGTGGACCACAGTAGCAATAAGGAAATAAGTGTGTGTGGCATCTTTTCCCTATACTTGGGGGAAGACGCCACATGGTTCAGAAATAAACGAAATGAATTTCATTTTATTTATTTTTTGTTTTATAACACTGAATAGTATCGTATAAGTTCACAAATAGAGATGAACGAAACATCCTCCTACATCAATTCAGATGTGTTTATGAAGTTTCTGAAGAATCATTTTATTCCTAGAAAAGAACCTGGGAAAGTTCTCCTCATTTTAGATAGCCACGTTTCCCATTGCTCAGATGTGGCAGCATTAGATTTAGCTGCAGAAGATGACGTAATTCTTTTCTGTCTTCCAAGCCACACCACCCACTATTTGCAGCCACTTGATCGCTCGTTTTTAAACCACTGAAAACTTTTTGGCAACAAGCCCTGAACTCCTGGATACACAACTATCCAGATCGTAAAGTTTCAAGACTGATGTTTGGATCTCTTCTGAATGCAGCTTGGAGCAAGGCAGCCACAATAGGAAATGGTACTTCTGGGTTTCCAGTTACTGGGATTTACCCCTATAACCCACAAAAAATCCCACAGCATGCGTTTGCTATTTCTGATGGTTACAGCTGGATAACAGCTGTAACTGCCATAAGTGGTGCTTGTGACACGCCTGTACCAGCAGTTGCTTCCACCAGCGGAGCTAGTGGCAGTGGAATATCATCATCGGTTGCCTACACCAGCACAGTACGCGGGATTTCCTGTCTAAAAGCAGCTAGCCCTCTTAGTTCCTCTGGTCAAAAAAGTTAAACCATCCGACGGTAAAAAACAAACGTCAGAAGTCTTATCTAATTCCGAGAGGAGAGCAACTAAACAGGAAAAGGTCCGAGGAAAGCTAGAAAAGGCGGGTAAGGGCAAAACACAAAACAAAAAATCTTCGAAAATACAGAGGAAATAGAGACATGTCAGTTCGTCATCCTCAAGTGAAGAAATTCCTCCAGATACCAGTGGTAACAGTTTTGATGAGAATAATAGTGACGATTTTTGTGCTGTGTGTAAAGGGTACTTTTATGATAAAAAAGGTCCCAGGTGTGACTGATGTGCATCGAATGCAACAAAAGGTTGCATAAAGATTGCAATGATGATCATTTGCATTGAGTGAACTGTTGTGCAGGCTATCTTTCAAACCTGTGCTGTCACAAATTAAATTCAGTCATAGTGTTTTTGCAAACTAATTATGACTGAATTTAATTTGTTTTTCTATAGTTGTTGTTAATTCGCTGATAATTTTTTAATGTTTTTCTTATTTTTCTTTTTTTTTATTTATTTATTCTGATGTGGCATCTTACCCCATAACTGGAGGCATCTTCCCTTTATATAGGGGGAATATGCCACAAATAAATGATTTTCTTTGACATTAAATTTCTTATTTAATTTTATACTTTGAAGAGTATTAACTTGTATACATAATTAATTAAATGTTGAAAAATAAAGAGTATTTTTTTCATGAGCTTGTTGTTTCAAGTTTTACTGTAATTATCGAAAAATCATTAACTGTGGCATCTTCCTCCGATTTACCTTATCCAATTAATCCAATATCTGCGAGCAGAATGAAGGAGCTAAGAAAAACCAGTAGCTTGCGAAACCGCAACAATTTCAGAGCACAGTGGATATCTCTTCTCCCACGGGATATGAGTTAAAACTAAATCTAATTACGATGCAAGAACTTCAACGAAACTGCAGGAACAGCCTCGGGAGCTCTGTTTTCATCCTGCATAATGATCTGTCTTGACAGGGATCGCACTCTGGAGATGTTACTTTTGCAAATGTTCTTCGCACACGTTTTATCAGATTGTTAATGAGTTCAGCATAATTAAACTACGAAACATTTAAAAACTACATAATCTACGACAATACGCATAAAATTATTATTTGCAAATGATTTTTCATTAAACGTATCGGTACTACTAAAAATAGTAATGTTTGTTTTTAATTTTAAGGATAAGTTTAAAATACAAGTAAGAAACTCTCTGATTTAAATATTTTCTGTCTTACACTGTGAGATATTTAAGCATTCCATCAAAATGATCAAAATAATTTTTGTATTTATCTGTTCTAAATGCTTACCATGTTACTCCTTGTGTTTCTGAAGTGGCTAATTAGTGTGTTCCAGCAATAACAGTTGCTTATTGTTCCCCTTTTTGCTGTGGTCTTGGTGCAAGATCTGTTCATTTATGATTAGTACATAGCTGGTCAAATGGTCCATTGTCATTACAGAGCTGTTCACATGATCCATTGTTGTTACAGAGCTGACCATGTGATTTATTGTTGTTACAGAGCTGGACATATCATCCATTGTTGGTATTGTGATTGGTAAATAACTTATCATTTGATCCATGATATGTGATTGATAAATTTATATGATCCATTGCCTTAAATTGTAACAAGAATCGCAGGCTAGAGACGTAAAGCTTATTGTAAATGTTGCGTCTACAATTTTATCAGATAAGTAAAAGGTTCACCATAGTTAAATTAAGAGCATTTTAAGATATAGTTAGCTACAATACAAATAAGATTATTATTTGGAATTGTTTATTTCGAAAACACATGCACATATATTAAGAAACTAAATGTAAAATTTTGGTTATAAAGGATAATACCTATATAAATTCAATAGATAAACAAAATAAATTTCGGATTTTCTATTTGTCTGAGACATTTTTAAACAATTCATCAAGGAATTCTAAATTATTTTTATTTTTCATGTTGTTCTAATTATACTTTCTATGCTATGCCTTTTATTTCTCAAGTGACTGCTTGTGCGTTTGGAGCAATGAAGTTTTCTTATTATCCAAACTGTACACTGTTCGAGGAGTAAGATCGATTAACTTTGTAATTGGTAAATGACTTGTCACACGATCCATTCTTTGATTTGTGATTGCTTGATTGCAGAGAATATTATTCATAATTTTATGTGGCAAAGTTTGTTCTTTCTTCACCCTTTTTTTTCAATTTTTTGAGCAATTGATATATACAGAGTGTTTATTGTTTGAACTTTGCCGCCTATTTTTAGCGTTAATCATTTTTGCTTTCTGTTTTCAAATGTGAATAGCTTATCACATGATCTATTGCTCAATTTGTAATTACAGTAGAGTCTCGATACTCCGAATCTTGAAAGTTCGAGGTTCCGCTTAATTCGAGGTGCTTACTTTATATATTCATTTGCATTTTTAATTCCATTAAAAAAAAAAAAAAAAAAGATTTTCACAAAATCTGAAAATATTTTTTTCTTGCCGTTACACTTATTTAACTAGATACAATAATTAATTAAAAAAAGAAGGCATTGAGAGGTTGTTGTCAACAACACTTCTTAAGTGGCACGATATACGTGTAGTCATCAACTGCACAATATGAATTACGAAATGCCTTGAAGATGATAACTTGGTGCGTGAAAGTAACATTAACTTGCCACAAAGAACGTGTAAATGTGCCATTTGGAATATTAGAATACCTGATGATGGTCAAAAAAGAAAGTTCGAAACTTGACGCCTCACGAGTAATGTATACGAAAGACGAAACAGAAACCTTCTACAACAAACTGTTTTTGTGGTATGCGAGATGCATATGCTCGCAAGAGGGTACACAGGTTGAAACTTTATGACAGAACTCATTGAAATAAATTCGGGCAACGATTCGCTTAAAATATATGTTTGGTTGCCTACAAATTTGCGCGGGTTAATACGTACATATAGACTTCATGGAAAAAAGTCCGAATTCGTTTAGAGGTAATTAAAGACGAAATTTATGTTGAAATTTCAGTGATAATGTTTCACGACAACGATACTGCTTTTCTTTGTATAAGAATGTAAAAGGGGCTACACCTTATGTCATCGGAAAAGTGTAAAAAATTAATCTGGAAGAGTTTTCCGGATAGTCCGAGTTTTCAGTAATCCGAGGTGACATGAGCCCCAGTTACCTCGGATTTTCGAGACTCTACTAGTATAATTTCTAGACAGGTGGTACATGTGGCAAAGGAATCTTTTTTTAATAATCAAGCAAGATTGTTTATTGATCTCAATAAGCTATAACCTTGGCTATTAATTTACTTTCATTGCGATTACCAAAATAGCTTGTCCTATGATCTGTTCTGCTCCATGTGATTCGTAGATTACGAGTATGATTAGCTTGACAGTTAGTAGATTGTGATTCATATGATTCATTGCTTCACGTGCGAAAGGATTACTTTCATGGTGTGTTCTTCAAAATAATTATATTTTTATAGATCATTTTAAAAACAGTTTTATTTTAAAAAATTACAATTGCTCGCATTTCTTAGTGTATATTTTGAAAATCACTTAAAAAGATTAAGATTTATTTTCGTTCTCTTTGTACAAAATTTTGTAAAAGCGTAAGATCTGAAAAAATAGGTGAAAACTTTAACTTTTAGAAGCACTTAAAAATGATTTGAAGAGCTTTGAAATACGAAAAAAGAGGACGAAAAAGGGGACTAATATGAAAGAAAGACATTTAAAACCTGGCTGCAATTTTTTATGGCAAAACTCCCAACTTGTCAAAAACAAATTCAATTTTATTGTTATTTGGATTTTTTAGTGCAAATAAATAAAGGCTTCAAAATATTTTCATGTACGCGACAGCTTTTTTATCCATATCATATCTTACTGTTTAGATTTCCCTCAAGCTTACTGTGAAATATTAAACAGGTGAGCACTGGGTACATTTCTTTCGTCAGCATATGTTTATCCAATATGAAACAGCAAATACATGTCAAAAGAGAATAAGAATTCTGAATTGTGGCGAGAACACTAAAAAAAAAAATATTCGAAGAAAATATTGCTATCCTGTCTTCTGTTCTTGATCATTTCTTAGCACATATAGGAGAAACATTTGCTTTCTCGTTTTGTATTTTACTTACTAAGAGCTCAAAGAGTCTTTTTTCTTTGAAAATAATAAAACTTCTTTTGACAAAGCAGGAGACTGTGATGCATTAAGATGACACACGCAGGAACGGTTGCTTATTTCAATCAACAAACGCTTCAAAGAAATGTCAAGAAAATAAATATTCTCTGCTAGAAAAATGTTTAGTATCGATGCATCTAAAAGAATTGAATCGCTATTTCTGCACGAACAATTTGTACCAACATATATTTTGTTGGATTACATCCGCGAATGCAAATGTTGGTGCGGTATTTTATTGAATTAATTTTATAATTATTTTTTTTTTTTGTTTCCCATCAGGCCTTGTAATTTAAAATACGAAGCTGCTCTTTTTTTTTCTTTTATATGAGGTATTGGGAAGCAAAGGGATGCAATTGGCAAAATTAAAAATTTGGAGATAACCAGTACAAATGGTAGGTGAACCCCTCCTTTGTCTTGGGACAAGAGATAGTACCAGTAGTCCTGGTAGGAGCTGCTGTATAGCATGATTTAGAAAAAAAAATTCTATGAAAGCCTACCTAGGACGTAATCTTTATACGCATTTTACTCAAAACGAGACAATGTCCACTTACGTCCCTTTGCTTCTCACTGCCTCATATGATGAATTACACTGTAAAAAAATTCCGAAACGTTACTGGTTATTTCCTTTGAACGTCTCGAGATTTCACACGTTTTCACCTATTTCCCCGTAAAACCAAGTATCTTCACAAAAACGTTTCCTGAATCCCCTCAAGTTGAACGCGTGCAGACTTTTCACAGGTGTGGAAAATATTTTTAGCAACCAGTTTAAAGATTGAATGAGCGTGTTTATTAAGTGTATCGGACTACGATTGCTTACGGCCTGTTGGGATTGACTAAGCTCCCAGTGAGAGCGAAAAAGTCAATGGATAAAAAGTCAATGGATTCCTGCCTTAACTTCGCTAAGGCAGGAATTGCAGGCTAGATATATGCTAGGTTCCTTCTTGCATAGCTTTGGCCGTGATCGCTCTTATTCTTATGGGGCGTTCTTGGTAAATCAAGAAAGTTCTAATCAATTATACTAAACCTGCTTAATTCTTCTAGAAGGTTCTAGAGACATGACTTGCTTAAACAGGAGAGATTTCGCACTTCTTCAGAAAGTTTCAATGTTAATTTCAGAAAGGTTACTGACTTTTAGCGGAAAACGTTCCTGATTTTTCCAAGGTATGTTACTGTCAGAAATTCGTCACATTAGCTGCCTATTATTTTCCTGGAACGTTTCTGAATCGTTTTTACAGTGTAGACTTTAACTATGGGTTAAATTTAAATTTTTTAGGACTAACTTTTGTGAGAAACTTTAGTCAATTTACCAAAGGCCAATATACAATAGTAATGTTTAAAAATATATACGAAGAGCTATTTCGTTGTACTAAGAAACTTTCCACTATTTGGTCATTCTGAATAAACGTTTTTCTCAGTTTTTCTAAAAATTCCTGCGAAAATGGCTTAATATAAGTATTATATGCTCTGGTATCTTCCTCTTTATAACTTGGTTCGTTATTCTTCACTAGTATCTCCAACGTATCTGAAAAACGTATTGATTCGTTGTGTCACACGTCATGCTTCTCTGATATTGAATTATGAAGCAACTAAACATGTTGTGAACTCGTTTAATACAGCTCTCAGCCCTGGAATTATCTAGAAAATTTTTCTCAAAAGCAATTGACACCTACATTTTTCTGTCTTTCTCATTCAAAAAGAATACTCACCACTCCGTATGAAGTAAATCAGGATATTATATTTGGCACACACGCCTTCTTTTAGCGCAAGGTCTTATTTTTTTTTAATTTAACAAGAATTATGGTTTCGTATTTGCAAAAACATTTTTTTTCGAAACTTCAGTCATGATTATTCAACGTCAATTTTCTTTGCAATATTCTACTAACTAAATCTTTACAGATTTAGATTAATCACTAAAAACGATTCAGAAACGTTCTTGAAAGATAACGGGCAGATAATGAGTCCAATTTCTGCCAGAAACATATCCTGCAAAAACAAGGAACGTTTTCTGCTAAAAATCAGAAATATTCCTGAGTTTATCCTTCAATCTATCTTAAGAATTTGGAAATCACCCTGGTTAAAGACAGTCTGGAACCTTCATTTGCATTTAGGTAGGTTTAATGTAATAGATTAGAACTTTCCTGATTTACTAAGAAAGCTCCGAAAATATCAAATCAACTATGGCCAAAAGCAGGCCTAGGAAGAATTGCAAATAAGAACCAAGCATCTCCCTCGCCTGCAATTCTTGCCTGCAAAGCTGCAGCTGTCCAGAGATTTATTCGCTTTCATTGGGAGCTTAGTCAACCTGGACGGGCCGCAGAAGAATTAAAGCCAATATACACTTAATAAACACTTTCAGTGAATCTTTAAACCGGTCTGCATTCATGCAACTTGTAGCAATTCAGGGAAACTTTTTGCAAAGATACCTGATTTGTACAGGAGAACTAGATAAAAACCTGTGAAATCCCGAAACGTTACACGGAAATACGGAGTAACGTTTCGATTTGCTTTAAAAATAGTTGAAACAATTTATGTCACTACAATTTAAGTAACAAAATCTTGTCACTTTGATATGTAACGATCTAATGAAGTTTATTATGTTTGTTTGAAAAGTTTGGCGATATATATATATATATACTAGCTGCGTCGCCCGGCTTTGCACGGTCCACCTCGAAAATAAAAGTTATATCAAGTGACGCGAGTTCAACACTCAGGCTTGAACCAAAAAAAAAAAAAAAAAAGTCACTGAAATTTTGCGGCAGATTGCGGAAAACCCCAAAAAGTAAACATTTTAAATCCCCTGATTACAGGAAAGGCCTCAAAATAAAAACAAGAATTTTACCTGTTCATATTCGAGAAAAAAAATGGCAACAGATCTTTCATCTCAATGATTTTCTTCACCCGCTATACATTTTAATAAAAGCATTGTTATGGAAAGTTGAGATGAAGCACTGAATAATAATTTGAATGGAGGAAAGCCTTCGAAAAATAGGGATTTGATTTTGAAATCTAAGAGTCATAATTAATAGTTTTTAATTGATATCTCCGCTAATTATTATCGGAGGATTATGTTAAATAGCCAAACATGAAGACGGGAAGATGACGAATCCATCGATACCTGGTTCGATGGTCAGTTCACTGTCGTTCGGGAGAAGAAGCTTGGACATAGATAGATAGATACTCAGATTTTATATATATATACTAGCAAAAATACCCGGCGTTGCCTGGGTTAGCAATAATTATCAGAAACAATCGTTACTTGCATTCGTTTTCTGTTTTAAGTGAAAGAACTTAAAACACACCTTTTTGACGTGGCTTAAAATCTAGCTTCTTCCTTACTCATAAAACTAAAGTAGCAGTAAGTAAAAAGAGCAAAATAGTATTCATTTAGAAACGAAAACACGAAATTTAAGCGTATACAAATTTGAAGAATTTCCGAAATATGAAATTAAACTTCACATGTTTAAAAAGATTTATCAGTTAATACTTATTTTTTTTTACATTGAGTCTTACCTTCTCTGTATGTCTATTGAAGAACGAACTGTTTAAAAAAATGTAGCCGCTCGCCCGTGATCCCCTTAAACTTGCTTTAGTTATTTTGGAAAATCTCAATTATTGTGGGTTCTAGGTGCGATTTAAAATATTACCGAATTTGCGGGAATCGTTTTGGGATACCTTGGATAATGCTCCCCTTCCTTACTTTGTAAAACGGTATGTTACTAATTTTTGTTAAAGAGATATTGTCGCCATATGCTAAGATACTTTTGGTCACCATAAAATGGCGCTAGACAATTTCATCCGTAATGTTTCCAAAATAAGTAGTAAAATTTGACGTTGGTTTGAATTTGTGCACAAAGTCACATTAATGGAAGTTTTTATGCTGTTTATGGATTTGCCTAATTTAGTTGCTGGATTATTTTCAGTAAAAAAAGTTTTTAAAGATTCTTTAATTGACGATATTTTGTTTACATGGTGGAAGCTGACAAACATTATTACGTAGTCTTAGACTTCAAAAACCGCAACAGTTAAAAAAACTGCCAAATGCATCCACTAATGAAATCTTTCTGCATAAATTTTGGCGAGGTTTCTGCTGTTAGATTGGATAATAATTAAAAAATCCAATCAGCACAAATAATTAAAAAAAACCCATTAATTACACTAAAGTTCCGTTGAAATAGAAAATAATCAACCAAATTTAATTATTATTAGCCATTCTTGGGGAAAAAACGTTACTTTAAGATATGACTTGAGAAAAGACTCAAACAGTCAGACGAAACACAAAAACATTCAACAAATCTAACTATGAACTGGGAGTTGAGATGATACACTAAATACTGAATTGGGTTGAGGAAAGCCTTCGAACATGGAACAAAAAAAGCCCATTACTCGATTTTCATACAACTTAGAACTTTCTAACAGATGCCATCTTCAGCAGAAAAATAAGCGCTTTCGATGGACACATAATTTTAATATGTGCACGTATTTTTTCACCGTCATATTGGGGCATTTATGCGAAAATTTGGACAAATTAGAATAAAAAGGAAACTATCAATCGGATTTTTTTCGAACTGGTCTATAAACCTTCCCAGTACCAAACTGAACAAACGGTGAAAGTTTCAGCGAAATCTGCCGGTAGTTTCTGAGATCTTAGGGAACAAATTTACCAAACTCCATTTTTATATATATATATATATATTCAAATACAAATTAAACTATAACATGATATGATTCTCATACATAAGTGCAGTACGAACTTAGTTTTTTTTTATAGAAATAAAACCGCCCATGTATAAACTTTTAGTTTTTTATCTAGTGAATTTTTGCTTCTATTTATTTTTATTAGAAAGAGATTCGCAGAATTCTCTTTTTCATTTTTCAGGAAGCAATGCCTTGAATTTTGCATTGTTTATTTAAATAGCTGTAAAACATTAAGGAACTTCATTTTTGAGCATCTTATGTTTGTTTGAGTAAAATTTTGATAGGTACAGTAGCAAAACAAACGAAAAAGAAAATGGTGCATCGCTTGTCAAAAACTGGTTGATGTCAACGCAAAAAAACGACTTCTAGGGTTTGGAAGAGAGGAAAAAAAAATTTAAACTTCTTTATCAGAAAAGAAAAGAAAAGAGGGGAGAGCTGAGAAAGACAGAAAATTTGGTAGTGGCCGTGGAAAATGTATTTGAAAACTGATCAACGCATGATTCCTGAAATCAAAACAAAGCCAATTTGCAATTCAAATGAAGTATTAGAGGCACTGCAGTCCCTGACCAATGGCTGCTAAAAGACTTAAAACACAGATTCACCCACTTATACCTACCATTTATACCACTTACACCTTTTTACAAACACATCTGCCTTGTCAAAATGCAAACGTTTTACCTGTTTGACAAATTTTTCAGATTCCCGCTAGGTGGCGTGTCCAAGCTCTAGAAACGCGAGTCACTGGAAATCAGCAATTTGAACAATCCCCAGATCTCAAGTTTCAAAACGCATATTCAAAATCCATAAACGCAAGAACTACTTATTCAATTTAAGACCTTCAGGCCGTAATTTAATTCCATCCAAAAGTTCTTGCAGAAACTCCAATATTTCTTTCTAGTTTACGGGAATATATTTCCTTTCTGGTTGCTTGGAACTTGATGACTCTGTTCAATTAGGGGAATTTATTCCAATTTCACTCTAAAGTATTTTATTAAACGTTCATTTTTCGCGACTTTTCCCGAGAATATTTTAAGGGAAAAAACGTAAGTTATTAATAAAATAACTTTAAGCATGAGCAACTAATCACGTAATGTCTCGGAAAAATGTTTCTAAAAACAAAAAATGACTGAACCACTTCTTCTCAAGCAGTTTTTAATGTAACGGTGCCTCTCCGTAAGTAAAATTCGACTAATCATATCCAGCACACAAAAATTAATAAAACTCGTTTACCTGTATTACATAGTCTGTTATTTTTACTGCAGAACCACCGCAAAATATTACGAAAATTTTGTAATTAATAAACTCTTCAGTGATTTGTGAACACATTGCCGAGCGCCCCATTGACGACTTTATGGTTCCCCGGGGAGCCGAGGCGCACAGTTGGAAAATTAATGAATTAAACATTAAACTAAATTTGAAAGCTGATTTATAACATGGGGAAGTGTATTTTAAATGGTCTGTGTTCCCGTTGCCTTTATCCCGTAATAAATTTTGAGGACAAAAACCCGATGGGAAAAAATGAAAGTTCAAAAAGTCTTCGCCAGGACCTCATCCAAAACACAAACCTAATAACATAAGATGATGCTTAATCATCTTATGTTATTATGTCTGTGTTTAATTTTAATTTCCTCTAATCTAGAGATTAGAATCATAATTTAAGCAGCTTTGAACAACTGTATTTCTCTTAAACAACTTTATAGAAAATATCTTTCGATGCAAATAGACTAAAATGATCAAGAAAGGTAAATAATATTGTTGGGTTGCAATTTTAATATCACCTGCATAGTACTAAAATGTCTTAAATTTATTGAATAAAATATATTATCCATTTTTTTAATGTACAATCGCATTTTACGTTAGAGATAAAAAAAGTCTACAGTTTTCTTAAATGAATTTTCATTTATAAGCTTCTACATATTGAAAAAATAATGCGATAGAATTTATAATTATCCTGCTAAAACTCATCATGCTGAAGTATAATAAAATGAAAGCTCTTGGAGTAAGTCTTTTCTATCGTTTTTACATTGACTAAAAAAAAAACTGACTTGATTTATTATTGCCTTGAGCCATCGTTCATCAGATAATCCAAACTTCAAACCTCAATTTCTATTTCAATCACCACTGAACTATTCTGACAAATGTTTTCGTCACGGATGCGCGTACGAATTTTTTCAATTTAATACCTAATACGTTGTACATTTGTTGACCATTTTACGATTAATAATAGACACGGAGTTAAAGCAGCATTACAAGCAATTACCGAGTGGCCTGTTTTTCCGCGATGTTTGCAAAGCTGCGGTCTCAAGAGAGTGCATTTTGCTCTTGTTTAGGAATTAGTCGATCTGGATGGGCAATAGGCATCTTACAGAAGGTGAGTATATCTTTACACTGGTAGCTAAAATATTTTTCACACAGTGAACACACTGCATTTTTACAACTTTTAACAACTAAAAAACCTTTAGAAAATCACTTGTTTTTCACAGGAAACTGATGGAGACCTGTGAAATGCAGGAAGGAACGTTACCTAGAAATAATCTGAATTTTTGGAATTTTCTTACATTGAACTAACCCTTCCTCTCCCACGCTTGCAATCAGAGAACAGATTTTGTGTGAAAGCTAAACTTGCTCTTAGGAACAGGAAGCGTACGTCTCAAATTCGTGAAGTCCTTCATTTGGATTCGAAGTTAAGTATTAGTAGTGAGTTTGTCTGCATCAACATACCCTAATAAAGTCCTTTAGGGGCTGTCCATAAATGATGTCACACTTTAAAAAAATGTTTTTGATCTCCTCTCCCCCCCCCCTTTGTCACTAAGTGTCGCACTTCAACTTACCTCATTCCTCACCCCCTCTTCTTGTAATCTGTCACAATATTTTTATTAAACATATATCCATTATAGGGTGGTTCAAAAATACATATAAAAAAAGTTTCTCCTATATACCGGGACACCCCTCAATATTTTTAGACTTGCGGATAGTAATATTTACTGGAAGAATTTTAGCTTCCTATTTCAACTGAAAGAGGGTGCTCAACACCCTCTCCCAAACTTCATACGACGGGGGGGGGGGGGGGGGGGAGGGGGGATCACGGGGATTGAAAAAGTACATTGAACTGGAAAAACAATTTTACATATTATAATATATACTAGTAATATGCATATACATTGCAATAAAATAATTATTTACAAAAAAACAGCTGGGGAAGTTAAATGTTTATAAATTTGTGGCATTTTCTATGCTGCGGCTAATGTTAAATTAATTAGTCGTTGAGCGTCCTCTTAAAATTTGAGTAAGAAGCTAAAACTTTTACAGCATAATACTGTTAGTAAGTGTAAAAAAAGTAGTTGGTGTCCTGGACTCTAGTTGAAAAAAAAGTTTTTTTGAACCGCTCTAATATCCATATAAAAAAAAGTGATGTCACATTTCTTCGTACCCCTCCCTCCCCCTTGTCACAAGCTGGTTCAATTTCACGAACTCCCCTCCCCCCTCAACGCGTAAAATCATTTGTGAACAGCCCCTTAAGAGGTTACAGTAGGTTGTACCTCAAAAATGATGAAACGTTAAAAAAAAAAAAATGCTGATTTCAAAACTAAAAACTATTTCAAACACAAGGAGAAAGTTTCATTGCTTTAGTTCAAATATTTAAAAAGTTATGAGTGGTTTTAAGTCATGCTCGCTATATGTGTTCTTATACAGAAGAAAACTTTGAAATGCTTTTTCTCGATGATCGTTTTTTTTTTCGTTTTGTGTGTGTGTGTGTGTGTGCGTGTTTTCATGTCATTAGAATCCCAAAGAATTTTTTTCTATTAAAGATACAACTTTAAAGTAACACTTTTAGCCGCCAAGATAATACATTTAACAAAACTGTGATAAGATTTATAAAAACAATTTAAAAAAAAAAATACAATTTTTTACATAATTAATCACAGAAAATTTTATAATAAATATATAAGCAAATGAATGCACAGATTTTTAGAGATGATTATTGTGATCGTTTTACAAAAAACTTTTTTACAAAGGTTAAAAATCAAAAAAAAAAAAAAAAAAACTTAATGATTTTAAAAAATTGAATTTTTTCTAAACTTTTTGAATCTTTTAAAAAAAGTGGACAATATTTTAAAAATTTGAAAATAAGTTTTTGATTGCGAAATATACGCATGCATGTTATGATTTCAAAGAAAAACGAAATTTACTTTAATTTAAAAAAAAAAAAAAAACATTTTGAAAGTAATGTGACCCCTTCATTGTTAAAAATGATTTTTTTTTTAAAAGTCCAACTGAGAAACGAAGTATTCATTTTGTAATTCATGACAACTTCTGTTTTTCTATTGGAATTTTAAAAGACAAAATGGCGCTTTTTAATCCTCCCATTTCTTATTTAATCAGTTAGAGGCTCGAGTAACTAGTGCTTGGGCGGCGTTGTGATAGTATTATTAATAAGATATATTGAAGAAATATTTCTTTTTCTCGCACGGACAAGTAAAAATCTCCGAAATGCAGCCCAGTTTATTCACGGTCTAGTGCCTGTTTGACAGACCAGCGGTGGTAAATCCCATGTCTCGGCCGTCAAATAACATAAGTGTCAGAATAAAATAGATTTGCTGTTTTACTCTACGAATCGGAAAGAAAGGGTTGGAGAAGTATTCTAAGAGTTAATAATGAGTATTGGTAGACGTAAACAGAGACTATATATATTGGGAAATTATTGATTTATAATTCAAGATATAAGGGTTATAATAAATTCTCGTTTTTCTGTCACTAACTTCTTCTTTCGCCGCCCTTCATGTCCAGAAAATACTTACTCGTGTAGCTTAAGAGACTTACACAACATTCTGCCTGATCTGCTCCTTTATTCTATTAATAAACATCCGAAAGGTTAGAGCAGGTTTTCCTTTTTTTATATAAAGTCTGCAAAGGGTTTGTTGGCTCGGTACTCATAAATAATAACCAAATTGGATTCGAAATACTCTGCAAATTCCCAGTACACATTGGAAACTACTTTGAAACACTTTATTAGAGAAAAAGTGTTCCATTTGCCTGAATGTGCACTAAAGTGTGTTCTTTTCTTAGTTTTAATAAAAGTTCTGACTGTTTATTCTATCTTTCTAAACATCATTTTTCATCACAAACGTTAAATAAATACGAAACGTTAATGGTAATAGGGAAGTCGCAACCTATTAAATGTTCATATTTTGGCTATTGGATATTGTTAATTGACCCTCAAAACTAAAAAATTCACCATCTCCGAATTTTAAAACACCGTGGTTGATTTTTAATGAATTTTTAAAAATCCACGCGCAAAAGTGTGCTCTTCTGAAACGTCACGAGCCTACGTCACAGGGCGCGAATGGGCAGCCTTCCGCCGAAGATCTCTTGTTTTCGCTAGGGACATTTTGAGCGCGCTGATATTTTTATTTTTTAGAAATTCAATAATCCTTTTGAACACACTATGGAGGCCGGATTCGTTAAAGCACAATCTAAATAATCTTCCTCAAATAATATGAATAATGATATTCTAATATTTCCGAGAGGATGAGAGGTTTAATGTTCTAGAAACGCGAGGAGTTTAATGCGAGGAGATAAGCCTTTTACGTTTCGTCTTCGAAGTCGAATGCACGTTCTTTGGTTTCTCCCATGACATGGGAGCCGGTTCGCTAGCGTTTCTCTTCTATCGGAAGAACGCATGACGTCACTTCCTATGCCATTTGACGTCACAAGGGCTTGAACTTTAAAAAATAATTTAAAAAAACTACTTATCGTATCGCAAAAATTTTTTCACCTATGATGTTCATACATGTTACTCTATCATATAAAAATAAAATTGAAAAATCGAAAACTTCCCTATTTATATGGAACGTTTCGGGATTTCAAAGGTTTTCAACAAGTTTTTGTGAAAATTACGTATTTTTGTTGAAAAGTTTCATGAATTACTTGAAGTTACATGAATGCGGACTTCTCACTGATGTGAAAAATATTTTTAGCTACCAATTTGAAGATTAACTGAACGTATATATTAAGTGCATCGGCTTAAGAACAATTACTGCCCTTCCATATTGAATAAGCTTCAATCATAGTGAATAAGACTCTGGGTTTGTAAGTAACTGAGATGTTTGGTATTGTCCGTTTTCCACCGAGAAGGTACTTGACTCCTCCTTCGTCACGTGGTACCCGTTTATTCTATTTCGCTGTTTTCGGCAGAAGGCATATTATGATCATAGAATTTTGTCGTAAACGCAGTAGTTTTTAAAATGTAACAATAAGGAAAGTAGCGCAAGTGATATTAAGGATACTGACTTTTTTTGCACTTTAAAATGCACGCCAAAGTTAAGGTTGTCTGGTTGTCTGATTAACAATGACAGGGATACGTTTACCAATCACCCCCGAGTAAAGTGGAACTCTGCGTTGGAGAAGGCGGGGCGGATTGCCTTTTCGTGGAAAACTGACAATACTTGCAATTCTGTCTTAACGGTGGCCTTTGTTGCAGCAATGCTTTTGCAGCTTTCTTGGTAAAACAGGAAAGTTCTGAGCTATTACTTAAAACTTATTTAAGTTTTCTTTAAAGGTTCCAGAAACATGACGAATTTTAATCGGAGATATTTCTGTATTATTTAGAAAGTTTAGACAGATTTTTTTTTTCTTTTCCACATGCAACAGAAGTTGTCCGTGTAATGTGCAATTCTCTGAATTTAGTTTTTGAACGACATTTTTTAAATTCTTACAGGACTTTCTTACCAGTACTTAGACCTTTAAGACGTAACGTTTATTAAAACTACCAATTCAATCCTTTTTCTTTTTTTTTTGCAATCAAGTTAATTGATATGATGTTCCAACAAACATTAAACAGATATCCCCACTTTTAAATAAACGCTGATAAAAGATCCCGTAAATCGCGCGGAAAATGGATAATGAAGATTCAAGTTTAAACGAGAAGTTTCTATGCTTCAATACAAACTTAAGGTGAGGGGGATGGGATTCTTTCCGATGGAAGATAATTGTTTCGGAAGAAAAAAAGCAGGGATAAAAAAAATCTCACTCTTTACTTAGACGGATTTTAAGGTTTTAAAGTTTCCGACATATCCAATTTATTACGCTACTCTTTCCGGCACTTACGTTCTATTTCTTCCGCTGTATGTTTAAAACTTTTACTCCTATCTGCAAAAGAAGTTTTTTTTAAAAAAAGGTTCATTAGTTTTATGAGGAATTCAGTTGAATTATCTTACTAGATCACGTTTAATACGTTTAATAAGAAATCACCGCTGAAACGAATAATTAAAATATTTTGTTGGTCAAGTTTGATTTGATATCTAATTACATGAAAAATTTTACGTTTCATACGTGCATTAAATTGAGAGCGTCGGCTAAAGCAAACGAAAATTTCTGACCTCTTTACTTAAAATATTCGTGGTTGAATACTGTAATTTTCTTTTTTAGAAATTTTTCATCATTTTGTTAGGTAGTAGAAGTCCCATTGTGTATCGAGAAGAAAATATTAAATACTTTGCATTGAAAATCAAGTACAAATGATTACCTCTTGACATTTCAATTTCATCGAAGATAAAACTGTTCATCTTCCATTGATCCTACAACCTATTCCGCGATTGTCGATTATCATCTGCCTTATCCAATACTTTTCAAAAATATTCATTTTTTTTATAAAAAAAAATAAATGATTTTTTTCTGAATGTACTAATTGTTAGATTATACTGTGTGTATTAGTAGCAATATTTTAAAAATATTATTAAGCATTCCTTCGTTTTTTTCACAGCATCACTCATTCACGGTTGTTACGAATAACGGCTATACGAACAAATTCGTGGAGTTTTAACATTTCGTATTAGCCCAGTTCAACTGTAGTTGTTATAGTTTTTTTCCATTGCATATTAGTTACGTTAAGCAGTTGTGCACATACAGCGAGTCATTCAATAAATAATACAGGGTGTGTCACGACACAATTCCCTCTGAGGTTTGAAAACAAACCTATTAATAACACAATAACAATGTTGGCTTTACTAAAGAAAGAATCTAAACAAGTTTTGTTTCTCAAGCGTTCGATGGGTAAATCCTTCGAAATGCGCAAATATCAACTCCTATAAACTACACAAGGATAAAGTCTAATCCTTGTTTCACTAGCTTTAAGATGCCACTATCAATGATCGTTTATTTTCCAACGACTTGGGGTACCCCCATTATCTAAAAGGCGATTATTTTGTGGCGTTATAACTAACGTCGTGTGTTCGTGTTCCATGTGAAACTTGATTTACAAGACTTGCGCCAAAAGATCCCAGCCGTATTTTCTCCCATTGATCCATTGATCGCGATATGTTACTGCGAGTAAACCAGAATAAAGAGCACACGTTGCGCCATGAAAGATTGGGGGGGGGGGGGTGAGTTCGAAACTGTTTAAAAATTTCGGTAAAGTTCGGCTATTTCTGTGGAACGTTTCGGAAATTCACAGGTTTTCATTATTTCCTCGTAAAATTAAGTATATTTGCAAAAAAGTTTCCCGAATTGCTACAAGTTTTACAAATGGAGACTTTTCACTGCTGCGAAAAATATTTTTATATACACCAGTTTAAAGATGCACTGGTCATGTAAATTAAGTGTTTCGGGTTTAGTTCGATTACGGTTCGTCCAGATCGGCTAAACTCCCAATGAGAGAAAAGCTCTCTGGATAGCTGCAGCTTTGGAGGGCAAGAATTGCAGGCAGGGCTTATGCTTAGTTCTTACTTGCAATTATCTCTTGACAGTGTCCGTGGTTCCCGAGACATGACTGGCTTCAACAGGGGATACAGGTTCTGTATAAAAAGTAATGAGACTGAACTGTGTTCATAGAATTGATTGCAGATATTAATACTCACACCTAATATTCTTTAAGATAAAGACCCTTGGCCTAGCACACACTTATCCCAGCGAGTCTTTTAAGCTTCGAAGGCTGCTTTGTAGTCTGCTTCCAGAATGTCCTTTAAAAGTCTTGTACCAGCACTTTCACGGCCTCCAGAGTTCCACAGGGATGCCTTTTTAGTGATGTTTTCATCTTCGGGAATAGAAAGAAGTCGGCTGGGGCTAAACAGTGGTTGTAGGCGGACTGTAATGAAAGAACAACGATACCATTATTGACCAGGAAGTCTTGGAGGATGAAGCAGGTGTTTCCAACATTTCTCAAGTTTTCAGCGATGATACTGTCAAGTGTCATTTTATCAAGTCCAACTACATCTGCAATCATTCCCACACTTAACAGGCAGTCCGAATTTAGCACAATGTGTACACGTTCCACACTTGCGTACTTTCTGCTGGTTGATGGACACCCTGTTTGAGATTCATCCTCGACGCACTCACAGTCATCTTTGAAACACTTGTGCCACGGAAACATGTGTGCTTATAACAGACAATTATCTCCGAACACTTGCTTACACATCTCTAAAGCCTCTGAGGCCGATTTACCAAGTTCCACACAAAACTAAATCGCTTAAAGCTGCTCAAATGTTTTCTGCTCTTTGAACGCGGGAAACCGGCTTTGCAAAAGAGGTTCACTATAACGATGAAGTTGTCCGAACAAAGACTCCCAGCAACTGCAGACCGGAGTGAGTCTCCACCAGTAACCCCCACCACCGTCCTAACCAGTTTTTGCGCACTTGAGAGGTACAGTCGCATCAGGGGAAAATGAGTCTTATTACTTACTATACAGACCCTGTATTTCCCAATTCTTCGGAAAGTTTAAAAAATAATTTTAGAAAGGTTTCTGACTTTTAGCCGAAAACGTTCCTGGTTTTTAGAAGGTATATTACTGACAGAAATTGGGTACGTCAGCTGCCTATTATTTTCCAGGAACGTTTCTGAATCGATTTTACAGTATAATGGGAATTTTTTGGAGAAAGAAATATTTAAATATATCTTACTACTATTATATATGCGAAAGTTTGTCTGTATGGATGTATGGATGTTTGGATGTATGGATGTATGGATGTTTGGATGTATGGATGTTTGGATGTATGGATGTATGGATGTTTGGATGTATGGATGTTTGTTACTCTTTCACGCAAAAACTACTGAACGGATTTTGATGAAACTTTACAATAATATAGCTTATGCGTCAGAACAACACATAGGGTAGTTTTCGTCCCGTTATGGGGGGCAAAACCCCCCTTAGGGGAGCAATAAAATACAATTTTCGTATAAATTCTCTAATATAGGGATGAAAAAATACTTGCACATATTTACATTATATGTCCATCGAAAGCTCTGATTTTTCTGCTGAAGATGGCACTTATTCGAAATTTCTAAGTAGAATAAAAAACGAGTTATGAGCTTTTTAGTTCCATGTTCGAAGGCTTTCCTAAACTCAATACAGTATTTAGTGTATCATCTCAACTCCCTGTCGATAGCGACAATTGTTGTATTGTTGACTATCTTTGCTTTTCGTGACTGTTCAAGGCTTTTCTCAAGTCAAATCTTGAAGTAAGATTTTTGCACAAGATTGGCAAATAATACATGATTTGGCTGATCATTTTCCATTTAAACGGAACTTTAATGTAATTAATGGTTTTTATTTTTATTTATGCTGATTGAACACTTACTCATTATCCAATCAACCAGATCGCCAAAATTTTTGCAGAAATATTTCCGTAGCTGATGCATTTGGCAGTTTTTTTCAATGTCGCTGTTTTTGAAGCCGAAGACTACGTCATAATGTTTCTCAGTTTTCACCATGTAAACAAAATATCGCCAATCAAAGAATCTTTAAAAAACTTTTTTTACTGTGTTAAATAATCCAGCAAAAAAATTAGGCAAATCCATGAACAGCACAAAAACTTCCATTAATTTTTCCTTTTTGCACAATTTCAAACAATCGCCAAATTTTACTACTTATTTTGGAAACATTTCGGATGAAACTCTTTAGCGCCATTTTATAGTGACCAAAAGTATCTCAGCACCTGGCGATAATATCTTTGTAACGAAAATTAATATATCGTTTTACAAAGTAAGGAAAGAAAGAGGGAGCATCATCGAAGGTATCCCAAAACGATTCCCGCAAATTCGGTAAAATCGCACCAAGAGCCCACAATGATTGAAATTTCCCAAAATAACTAAAGCAAGTATAAGGGGATTACGATCAACGTCAATAGCAATACAGAGAAGGTTTTACACTCCATGTTAAAAAAAAGTATCAACAGATTAATCTTTTTAAACATGAGAAGAATAATTTCATGTTTTGGAAATTTGTATATGCTTAAATATAGTGCTTTCGTTTCTAAATCAATACTATTTTGTTCTTTATACTTATTGCTATTTTACTTTTATGGGTAAGGAAGAAACTCTACTTTTAATCATGTCAAAAAGATGTGTTTTAAATTCTGTCACTTAAACCAGAAAAAAAAAAGCAAGTAACGATTTTTTCTCATAATTATTACTGACCCAGGCAACGCCGGGTATTTTTGCTAGTTGAATATAAAATGCATGAATAATACTTTTTGACGTACACCTTACAAAATTTAAAAACCGCGTCTGTTTCTCAATGAAGACAACCTCAAAGACGGGAAGGCGTGCGTAATATATTCTTTTTTTTTTTTGGAAAGAATTTCGATCATCATGTTCCAGCCTTTGAAAGATTCATTTCACAGGAAACAATCGATAAAGACTAGTGTTGCAGTTTTTCAATAACATATTTTTGTCTCTATACTCGGGAATAGATGTATTTTCTTAAAAACTAGCTTGAGTTGTGTAGGATTTTTCATTTCACTGTTCTTCAACTTTTTCAACCCACTTTTAAATTTACTGTTCTTTCAATACTTCACTGGGTTATTTTTCTCTAACTTCCAATGACTTTTGATTCCGATAAAGGAAGGAGAACACTTTGCTCTTATATTGACGTACTTATTTTTCTTAAATATAATTTTTATTCTTTCCTGTATCTAACATATTAGATTCGCGAAAACATTGACATGTGCTTCATTGAGGGTGGGTCACCGTTCAATGGTGGGGGAAAAAGTTGCTGATTTTTATCGGAAACAGCATGAAAAGGGTACCAAATGACATTTTTAGGTTAAATACAAAAAAATTTTCAGACGAAGTTATTATATTTTGCCTCCAGATTGTGTATTTGAAAACACATACAGGGTCCGTTATGAAAGAAATGAGCATAATGTTATTGTGACTCAACGATAGATGGCAGCACGGTAAAACCGGCTGGGAAATGTGGTGCGGGATCTGCCCTTTCAATGCATCCAGTCGTCAGTTGCTTTCGAGCAGTGTGAGCGGAGATAAGTGCCTCCGCTTGAAGTATGTTTTCAACTTTTGTAACATAACGCAATGGAGCGTTCGCTTGAACAATGATACGCCATAAAGTTTTGCGTGAGTTTTGGAAAAAATGCAACCGAAACATCCCAGATGCTGCAAGAAGCCTTCAAGGGACTATTGCATTTCAAGATCACAGTCTGGGAAGTGGCACAAGGCATTCAAAGAGCGCAGGAGGAGGTCGCCGACGAACCCCGTTATGGATGTCCCCCCCCCCCCGGTGATCCCTCACCACCTTACAGTCCCTACTTAGCTTCATGTGACTTCTTTTTGTTTCCGCGACTCAAGAGAGAGAGAGAGAAGAAAGGAAAACATTGGGGAACCTTGGGAAACATCCAACACCATGTTACAACGTTCCTGAGAGGCATTCCCTTGGAAGAGTTTCAGGGTGCCTTTCAGGCGTAGCAAACACGTCTCCGCAAGTGTATTGATGCAGGAAGAATGTATTTTGAAGAATATTGAACATTTGTACAAATTACGATCAATAAATATATTTTGCCAGTAAATGCTCATTACTTTCATAATGGACCCTGTACTTCGAGAAAAAAAACTTTTAAGTGAAAAATGAAGGCACAAATTAAGGGATGAAAGTGCGAAATTTAAAATTTTGAAGATAACCTTAGTACAAATTATAGGGGAATCTCTCTTCTGTAATGGGACAAGAGATAGTGTTAGTTGCCCTGGTAGGTGCTGCTATATAGTATGATTTAGAAGAAAAAAAATGATGAAAGACTTGGGAAACGGCACCAGTAACAAACAAGGGTCCAGTAACAGACAGTCGAAAGTTTAAATTTAAATAATTAAGCTATTTTGGCGAGTAAAACTGATGTTGTTGTGGGCCATGAATACGGTGCAAAATCTATTGTTATCCGAATAAATTTTATAAGCCAGTCGGTATTTACAAGGCAGTGGTGGAAGGTTATGAACAGCTACCAAGAGGTCAGCTGGTGTTTCATGCTCATTTCAATTTAATAGCTCTTTAGTTCTAGAAATTAAGAACTTTTGCCCATTTTGGAGAGAAAAAAGGAATCTTTATATATTAATAGGCAAGCCGGGTTTTTTTCGGTACCATTTACTCCTCTGTTTGTGAGCCAATTTTCTTCATTTGTTCAGTAGCTATTGCCGAGTTTTAGTGTCGACAATAAATATTTTTGAAATCAGGACGCTAATTAACGGAGATTAAAATAAAAACGCTTGGTTCTTTCTACGCAAATGGCTGATCCATTTTTTTCAAATTTGATATGATTGGAAAGGTTTTAAAAAAAAATGCTCCTAACGAGGAAATTGTCCAGGCACCCAAGGTACAATAACCTAAATCCGCTAGGAAAGACGTTATAAGCGTTTTTTGGTTAGCAAAACTCAAAAATTTAAATTTTGACTCTTTTTCATTGTTGGTATTCATTGTTGGAATCGTGGACACATTAAGTTTTACTTGATTTTTCAAACCGCAATTTCTGCACGAAAAATGTATTTTAGTGCTTCGAGCTTGGTATGGTTGGAAAGCTCGTGAAAAATACTTTGAAACACGTTTAACCCCGTCTTACGGCTCGAAAAGGCCAAATCGCTAACTTGACTAGAAAAAGAGCTAGGTGCAATTATAAGTTAGCAGAAATTCATGTTTATTTGCTTTTTCACGCGACATAGTTAACGTGAAGAAATTGCTAGATAATATTATGTGTTGCCATTTATCGCTTGAGCGGAAAGAAATGAAATTCTTACATTTTTTTTTAAGACTGAGGCTTCGTAGGTAACTGCGGACATTTAAAATCTTTCCCTTTTGATTACGTTTTCGCGCCTTTAATATTTAATTATTTATACGCTGCCATGAGTAGAGTTTGTTCATTTGGCAGTTGGAAATTTTATATTTCGAACGGAAAAGGTCATGTCTACTTACTCAATAATATTGATTAAGTAATATTTTTACAAAGGTATTGTTTATACAGAATTGTTTATACATTAGTCATCCTTTCCTCATTCTGCATGTTACTGTGTATCATCAGATCGGTGCTGATCTCCATCTGATTTTTTCGGTGTTTGTTACTGGGGGGGGGGGGTCGGATCTATTTTCGAAATTGAGCAAATAAAAATAGATTGAACTACTTCAGTGGATCCAGAAGCAGCTAAAAGTTAGATGAGATGTAGTTTCATAACAGAAAAATAGTTTAAAAAGCCTACATACCTTAAAAGGCTCGGAAAATGGAGTTAACCTGAGAGCGATGGCTTAAGCATGTCTCTTAAGATTCAATCCTTGTTTCTACCATTAATGCTCTTGTCAATATTACGTCATATCACCTCCCAGAAACCTTTGCCTCTCTTTTTGAGTATGTGGCGAAAGCTGTAGTCTGTGTAAAAGAGTAGTCTGTAGTTTTTAACTATATGTGTAATTGTGATGATTAGCTAGCAATAAATGTTTGTGCTTAACAACTGCGTTTGATTCCGCCCACAATATCTGTTACTGGTGCTGTTACCCTATTTACGATCTAAACTTCAAATACGTTATGCTCAAACTTACTTCCACTTAAATCCCTTTGCTTCTCGATGCTTCTATTTAAAAATAATTTAATATGTAAAGTTGATAAAAGTCGTCAGAAAATCACTTTATATTGCAAAAATATTGATAAATGATGTGATTTACAATTATAAAAATAATAATCATCAATCAGCATGAGTTTCCAGCATGGAACTATAGCCAAGGTTTGCCAAAATAGTTGTCCATCGAACATGGTGTGTTTGTGTATGTGTGCAGGCATAAGTGTGCGTATGTGTATGTGTGTGTAGGTGTGTGAGTGCGTAGTAGTGTGTATGTATGTATGTGTGTGTGTGTAGGTGTGTGAGTGTGTAGTAGTGTGTATATATGTATGTGTGTGTAGGTGTGTGAGTATGTAGTAGTGTGTATGTATGTGTGTGTGTGTGTGTTTAGGATATGGTCGCAACCTGAAGACTGTTTTCGCAAGAGGAACAGCATCGTGAGGCCGGTCGACGGTGGTGCTGCAGAGGGAGGCGGGGGAAAATAAAATCGCAGGAATTCAAATTTGAGTCTCACTGTGTTTCCCTCAGTATGTAGAAACAAGTGTCTGAACGGCAGTTTACTTATATCCAGTGGGCATGTAAGCCATCGGTAAGGGTTGCCACGAAAAAGAGTTCATGGTGCAAATTTTGCCATTAAAATTTTTAGGAAGATGTGATTTTACAAGGCTTTTGTTTTTCTTTTGGAAAGTCTCGCTTTTGGAGGAGGAGATCCTCTGTTGCATTTGAAGGGGATGTTTCATCGATCTTAGGGTAATGGGCATATCTGCCATTGGAATAGTTCTTTTTTTTTTCAAGCACATATATATCGAACCTCCATTTTTTTAGTACGTAATTGAGACCAGTTTCTAAAAGTCTTATTTCAATATTGATTGTCAAAGGAGCCCGAAAACAACATTACAACATTGCGACGTGCAACGTTTAAATCTGGCACGGATCCAGTGGCGGGTTTACAGATTTGGAACTCCGTCGCAACGTATTTTCAGTGGCCACTTTGTCTATTACCGAACAATGTAAAACATTTTTCATGTGTGTTTTTGCTGCCTTCGTGGCCTCTACTGTCGAGGAAAAACCTCATAACTTCGACATTAGCGACGCTATTAATCTGCCACTTCACTGATTCAAAAAAGATCGAGTCTAATTTTTCATGTTTTAACATTTCTATTCTAACGGTAGCCATATCTCTTTTTCAATTGTATAAAACTCCATGATAAATTGACTCTAATACACTTTTTCAAGAGTTAAGGCAGTTTTTGAAAAAACGTAATATGACTTATGGGCCATTATTCTCCAGAAAACGTAACTTTTGAGAGGAAATATTTTTTTTAATTTCGAAACCTTTTGTTTTCTTTTTTAAATTTTTTTTTAAATTCTTACATGAAAGTGTTACCTACTGGAAGTAACCATATACAATGGCCCAGCTAAGTTCCAGTTATTTTACTCTCAAATAAAAAAAATGCCTTGTTCACGAAAATAAAAAAAAGAAAAAAATTTAATGTTTAAAAATCGAGGCTATTTTAATATCAAAGTAGTAATTTTGTTAATTGTGCAGACAATGAGCTATTTTAATGATTAGTGTGAAGCTAATATTAAGCTCTCCTAATTAAATTACGGCTTTATTAGTAGTTATCCTTTTAGTTCAAATGTGTGTTAATAAATAGTATTTAGAAAATTTGAGGATATACTGGCAACTTTTGGTAAAATGCCTAAGATTGATGAAATTTCCCCTCCATCATTTATTTTCACCTCAGAAATAATGACATGGATAAGGTCTGTCACGGAGGTGAGATTCACCGAGGTGAGGGATTTTCCATTAATGTAGGCCTAATGGATACATTTTTCAGGGATTTTTTTTTCCTTCGTTGCTATAATTTGCACATGTTAAGCGTATGAAAACATGTTCCCTTCTTTTTTTACATTAATTTACATCCCTGAAGTTCAAGTTCACGGAGATGAGAAGTCACAAT